>NW_005842647.1:454873-478322 GCF_000455745.1 Alligator sinensis | reverse complement strand
AAAGAGGAAGGTATTACCTGTTAAGCCAAAGGAAAATGAACCACTGTGCTAGCCACTTATAGAGTGACCAGGGGCCCCAAGGTGTAGCCTCCACCTGACTTAGAGGGCATTATAGCCATTCAAGTCAGAAAGAGAGGCTGGAAGTCCTATCATCTGCCATGCATGAAGAAAGAAAGGAAAGGTGTTTTTTATTTTGAATTTGACTGACTCTGGACAGAGACCCTAGACCTCTGGACCTGGCTTCTCATCCAGCTGTGTGAGTAGTAAAATGTCCTTAATTGGGTACAGTAGAATTCTAGATCCCTCCTTGCCTCCAACTGCGCCCTCACCCTCCATAAAATCTAGCAGATTTGAAAGCTTATTTAGCACTCCCCCCACCCCCAAGTTGGCAACACTGGCCCAGGAGGCATCATTTGTGGACAGCATTCTGGTCAAGAGGGAAGGACTTTCCAGGTTTACTGGGAAATTGCCTAGTCTCATTGTTACTGAGGAATTGCCATGCCCGGTCCCAATGTTACTAGGAATGGAGAGGGAATTAGCAGGTTGTTGAAAATAAGGTAATAATTGCAACAGGCGGGTGGGAGCTGCTCCCTGGCACAGTGCCTGTTTCAGACAGTACCAGGGGGATGGTAGTAAAATCTAGTTGCTGCAATGCATTTCCTAAAGCACAGGACAGCCCTAGCCTTCAGCCCTTCACTCCTATATTTCATTCTGGGGAACTAAGCTCTCCCAAACCATAAAACTCTGCCCATGCCCAGAACACTCCTATCTGTCCAGCCATGCCTTCTAATCATAGTTGATGGAGAGACGTCCTGCAGCAGTGCTAATTTACTGTCTGGGGAAACTTGTCAAAAAGAAAAGGATCTGAACTAAGATCTTAGTACTTTGGTCCAGATGGTTGAATAAGCTGGATTTAATATATCTGCTGGGGCTTCTGGTGCAACACTGAGGGGGATTCACTGTTCTGCCTATATATTGAAGCTCGTAGTTGAAGATTCACTGAAAGAACATACAATCTCTAAAATAATTCATAAAGCTTGATATGTATGCAAAAAATTGAGAAGCCCAACAATATTGGTAATCATTAAGAAATTAAAGTCAAAACACCCAATCATAGATTGTCCTACCAGATAGCATACAATTTATGAGATGCTTGAGCAACTCCTGGAGTTCAGACAAGGTTCTTTGGGTAAATGTGATATCTTTCATAAGACCAACTGAAGTTCAAGGACTTCTGTCAGGACATTGCCACCTCAAACCATGAGCTTTATCTGACAGAAGGGGAATGGAATGCCATTGAAGACATAACAATTGCACTGAAGCCTGCTATAGTAACAACAAATATTCTTTGGTATGAACAACTAACAATGGGTGACTTTTATGGTGCTTGGTTAAAATGTCAATTGGAAACAGCAAAAACCTCATCCCCTTCAACTCAGCACTCACTGGCTTCCATGAAAAAATGCGAAAAAAAACTGCTTGAAATTCTTGTCTATGTATCTTGATTCCAGATATCAAGTCATTCAGTCAAGAAGAGAAAGATAAGGCAACACTTTGCTTAACCCATACATGAAGAAAAATGGAAATGCTTCATTCAGAAGAAGCTGAAGTCAATAATATTATAGAATCAAAGGCACACATATCTGAAAGTCACAGATCAGGAAATATCTCTTCTTAAAGCTTGTAAAATCTCCAGAGAGAAAAAGAGATCTGACAAAAGAAAGCCTCCAAAAAGATAGGGCCATATCTTGAGTCATTTGCAGATGAGTCACGTCTCCATAAGAAGGAACACATATTAAAATCCTGGGAACACCAAAAAAATTCTGTCTGACCTCTTTCTACTGGCAAACATTGCAATGGCAGTTCCAGCCGCACAAGTGAGTGTTGAAAGAACATTTTCAGGCCTCAGATTTATTCTGTCAGCACAGAGTTCCATTATAACAGAGTAGATATTTGTTCAAACAAATAGTTCATGAAAAAGTAATTGTTTTGACAACACAAAAACCCACCAAAGTCATAAAGTTGAAGTCAAGTGCAGTCAAGTTAAAGACTGTTACTTATACAAACTTTAAATAAATATTACAAATTTTAAACGTTTCCTTTTTAAAGCCTATTTCTTATTCTGAAATTAGTAGATTACTTCTGTGCTATGCATGAAAGATATCTGATTTGAACTGATTCAGACCTGTAACTGAACCACTGGGGGTTTTTTTGGTGGCTGGAACCAAAACTGAATGCAAGCTGATTGAATGCATCTGAATCTGAACCAAACCCAAATAAATACAGGTTTGCTTCCCTGTATTCAGGATCAAAGACAGGGCAATTTAGCTCATTTTTATCACTACAGGATTATGTCCATGTAATACTTAAAATGTGACGGATTGTAACAGCTGATGCACAAACTTGCGTAGCAGCTTCTCCTCCCCCTTTAAAGCTGCTGAAAGGTATATTTGCTGATTATTACCTATTTCACCTAAAAAAGTAAGGCCCTGATTCCACCCACTCTCCACATTGAATGCTATCTTGTTGCAAAAGCAGTCCTGTTAAATCAAAGAATAAAGTACCATGAAGCACAAGTAAGAGGACCAGGCATCTCCTTTGAGAAACGGAGCTGGGCATTGTACTATATACTTTTATTTTCCTGAAATTTTAAACACATTTTCTTTGGCTCTGTTCACCACCCTTTTTGTGGAGATTCTTGCTAAGGTGTCTGCTGAATATTCACCAAAAGAACTCATTTTGAACCTATATTCAGAACAATTGTAACTTGTTCCCCCTTTCAGAGGACAGCCAAGCAACCCCTTTCTTCAAGAAATGTTTTTCTCTATCTTAGACTGGAAACTAGATTTCAAAAGTTATGCTTATCCAGTTGGGACTCTAAATTATACCATGTGATCTAAGGGACCAGCCAAAGTAGCTTAAAATTTCAAAGGTTGAACTCTCGGAGGAAGGTTCATCCAGGGTCAGAACATAAGCTGGAGACAGAGCTTAGTTCTTTGGTCCACCATTGACTTCTTGACGTGATCTTGGGCAAGTCACTTTAAACTCTCTGGGCACATCTACATGAGATGCTTACTGTGCATTAGCCTAAGCATGTAGGGGTGTGTGAAATGGGCCCTATTCGATTCAGATTCGGATTCGGCCTGAATCAGGGACAGTGATTCAATTAGTTGAATCGGATCACTGTCCCGATTTGATTCAGTCAAATCCAAATATGAAGATTCAATGCTGATTCAGAGAACCAGCAATTTGGCCATAGATACAGCTTTAAATGTTTTTTCTACAGACCTCAAGGTACCAGGCACGACTCGTGAATGCTGCAATGCTGGGGCGGATGGATTGTCCCACAGGAGCGCAGGGAGGCCCCCCATGTGCTAGGTGGCAAACCCAGAAATGAAGCAGAAGTACTTTTGGTCCACTTCCAGGTCCACTGGGGAGCTTGCATGGGGAAGCCCCCCCACACCCTGCATCTCAGTGATCAGCCACAGGGAGACCCCAGGTGCCCCCCCAACCCAGGAGGCACCAGTCGCTGAACCAGGGGGATCCAGGAGGGATCCCCATGTGCGCTCCTTGGTCGACCCAGATGTGGACCAGAAGTACTTCTGGTCCGCTTCCGGGTCTGCTGCCGAGCACGCTGGGTACCTCTCCACGCTCCCATGGGATGCTCCATCCACCCCAGCATCGCAGCATTCACGAGCTGCCTGGTACCTTGAGGTATGTAGAAAAAACATTTAAAGCTGTGTCTATGTCCAAATCATTGAATCTTTTCGAATCTCTCCGAATCAATTCGGAGAGATTAAAGGGTCTCCTAATTCAATTCAGATTCAGAGATTTGGCCACCAAACTGGGCTGAATCTCTGCCAAATTGAATCAGTGACTGAAGCTGTGCAGTAGCATGGTGTATAAAAACACTGCTAATAAGCCTACTGTGTAGTGTTATTAGGTTAATGCACAGTAAGCATTACAAAATAACCATGCACCAGTGCTATTGCACAGTAACTCTAGTTGCTGCACATTTTGTTAGTACTTTATTAAGCAAGTACTAAACTAAATGCACAGTATCTAAGGTGCATTAATGAACATGTAGACATGCCCTCTGTGTCTCAGTTTCCTGTCTGTGAAATAAATATTACAGCACTGCTATGATAACTACCACAGAAGTACCTAAGCTAAGACGGGTAATACCAGATGTTAACTTAATGTGAACCACCTATAAAGTAAATGGATTTTAACTTACTTGATACCAGATTCTGTACCTTTGATTACTACCTTCATAGAATCTATGAATCTTACCTTGTGATGAGTCATTGCTCTTTTCAATGGTATTATTCATGGAACAAGATAAATAATAATAATAATAATAAGAAGAAGAGTAGCAGTAGTAAGGTCTGGCCCCTGATGAATACATTGAAATGCTAATTGTGTTCAAAACAATCCAAGCCTGCTCCCAGGCAACTCACCAACAGAAAAAAAGGCAGAATTGATGTTAGAAGAGGTCCATTATGAATTATTTGCCTACTTGCTCGACCCTTTTGAAGACAGATGATATGAAACAAAATTTTCCTTTAGAACTCAGTTTTTCTTTGGATCGTGGCTTTGATGGGAGATAGAGCCACATCAAGCACCAAATGCCAATTTTCTGGATGCAGCTTTCCTCAAAAGAAAAGTAGTTAGAATATTTGTTAAAATGAGAAAAATTCCAGTTTTTATTCTCTCGTTGCTCAAAAAGTCTAATTTGTTAACTTCCTCTTTCAGCTTACATAGAGAACAAGGCCAGGAAACTTTCTTTCAGTTTTAGAAAGGTATTAGCATGCAGGAAGTTACTACTTAATAGGCTTAATTACCCTGAGTGGTAGCAGGAATATGTTATTATAGGAGAATGTAACTAATTCAGATCTATTCAGTAAAGGCACACACAGTAAAGGCACACAAACTTTATTTTGTTTTCTCAGTTGTAATTGGTACAGTAGGATGGAAATCACTTGTCATGGAAGACAACTACGTTGGCTTACTTTACTGTATTTACTCAAATCCAAGATGAAGCCCCCCCATGGGAAAAAAATCCATGGTTTAGATCTGAGTATGGTGGCAGGGGGCTGGGCAGGGAGGCATCGGCTGTGGCTGTGGCTGTGGCTGTGGCTGTGGCTCCTGCCCTGACCAGGCTTTAGGTCAGAGGCACAGCTGCAGCCTGCCCCAGCTACTGCCTCTCTGCCCCTCCCACCTCCATCTGTCTTCCTTATTTACCCTTTCTCTGGCTCTATCAAGGCTCCAGCCTTGCTCCAGCTTGGGGCACAGAGTATGTGCTTGCTCTGGCCCCAGCCTGGCCCAGTAACTGCTGATGCAATGGTGTCCAGGTAGGGGGGCAGGTGCTAGGGGCTGCAGGCATGGGGAAGTCAGGCAGAAGTGGGAGCATGTAGTGGGGGCAACAGGCATTAGGAGTCAAGGTTTGGGATGGTGAAGGACAAGGATCAAACTGCTTGAGTTCCCACTGCCTGGTCCTTTACCATGGCCCCCCACTGCCTCCCCCATCACATGGCCACCTGTCACAGCATTTTCCACTGCTGGGGGGGGACACAAATTTAACATGACTCTCCAATAGTTATATTTCATACATGGAAAATCATAACAAATTTATGAAATTTCCTTGTATAGAATCTAATTTTGGGGGAGTCATCTTAAATTCAGAGTCATCTTAGATTCAGATAAATACAATATTCTCTAAGTAATCAGTAGGAACAAATATAATTTTGCATGGTACTATGGTTCAATAACATTTTACTTCATGTAATGACTTTCATCTCAAAGGATCTCAAACCACTTTAAAGCCAGGTGCCTCATTCTCCAGTGCCTTATTCAGGTTAGTATCTATTAATTACTTTCATCTCAAAGGAACTCAAAAGCACTTTACAAAACAGATGCCCTGTTCTGCAGTGCCAGACTCAGGTTAATATCAATTCATCAGGCGAAATATCCACTAAAAATTAATAGAGCTTTTTTGGCCTCAGTAAAGACAAATTGCATAGGAAAGCATATACATGATCAGATTGCTTACACACACACACACACGCACACATACCTCCCTCTGAAATTTGGCATCAAGTGGAAAAATGCAAGTCTTCAAGTGCCTTGTCCAGCTATCACTGAGGTCAATGAGTGTCTTTCTGTTGATTTCAGGGACCTTACATCACATTTCATGGAGTTGGAAACATCCTGTTCATTAACTGTTGTAACATTCACCAATTTTGTGAGGGGAAGTCAATAAGAAGTAAAATAAAATCTTCATAGCTGTAGGCAGGCAACAAACGTCCCTAGCAGACTGGCTGGGAGCATGAAAACAAATTCATTTGACTCCATGGCCAGTCTCTTTTGTGCTAAAATAAAAGGCACTAGCTTAAAAAGCAGTGCAAAGCTTTTCTGCCTGGGAGTGATATATACACCATACGCCATAGATATATGTTGTTGATCTCTTGATCTCTTCTTTGGCTATAGATATCTGCCACTAATTTTGGATCCCGTTCTGCTCCAAGCAGAACTGGATGAGACAGAAGGCGTGAATGGACAGCCAAGACAGAGCACAGCCAAGGGACTGGCTTGGCTCTAGAAACAGAAACGCAAGCTGAGCCATTGGAGCCGGCTGTACACAGATGAGGAGGAAAATGCACAAAGTGATAAATAACTTTGCTCAGACCGCCAGGAAGGGCTGCCAGAACATTCGTGCTTGGCTGTGCTCTTCCTTGGCTCTCCCTCCCCCTCTCGAGTAGACAAAGAGCCAGGCCGAAGCCGTGTGTGCTTCTTGAGAATTACTTGGGTTGTTAGTGGCAGAGTCCATTTGCTGGACAGCTCGGCAATCTTTCCAAGCAGATGCTTAGTCAAAAAAGGCCACTTTTTCCAATAGCATGGTCCTCCTCATTCTTCCTGTCCAGATAGACAGCATAGAATCATACCAGGCAAATGGGGATTGTACTGATAAAAACAGGAGTCTCCCTGTTAACTTCAGTTGATTTTTGGAGCCAGCATTGGTTTAAACCTTCACTTCTGTTGGTCTGAGCCTTCCTTACCACTTGTGTCTTTACTGTTAGTACATGGTATTAACCCTGGGGTCACACAATATCCCATTCCTAATAATGGTGAGTGTTAACTTGCATAGATAGTCCTGGCGACTTTAGAAGAGGTTGTCATCTTAGTGACAACTCAGTGCTGTGCGTCATGGGATCACAATTTGGCCTTGAACTTTAGCTGGAAATGTTGCACGGGGGTTATACAGAACTGAAGTTTTTAGCCTGTGGACAATGTTGCAGAAATGAAAGTAGACTTTTTCACTGAAAGAAATGCTTGGGGCACTTTTACGCATGCAACAAAAATCTCATTGCAACAAAATGGTCTGTTCTGTGGCTTAGGGTGCCGAGTTACCAGCTGAAAGGTTGTGAGTTGAGGTCTGAGTTTGGGCATTTAATCTTCAGTCCAAAAGAGCGGCCCTTACACGCTTCAGTACTATTTTTTGGTTGGGATGAGATAGTTGGGGATGGTCCTGCTTTGAGCAGGGGGTTGAATTAGATGACCTTCTGAGGTCCCTTCCAACCTGAATTCTCTACAATTCTATGAAAATGCTTTCAATATCTTATAGATTTTAAATAAACTTCTGATGAAAAAAATTATTTTGAAGTGAAAAGTTTCTCATTTTGGAAAAAGACAATTTCATTTCAAAATGACTTTTTCTTTCAAAATGTTGTTATATGTTGTCATTTTTCTAATACTTTTATTATTTCTATATTATTTAATGGCTCATTAAATGCACATAACAACATATCAGGCCCCTGTGTCCATTGTGGAAGTGGAATTTGTGGATCTTGAAAACAGCTCCTCCTCTAATTAGTACATGAACTAATTGCATTATTTTCTTGTTCAAAGTGTCAAATGCTTTATTATATCACAAAACAGATGCTTTAAAATATCTTTTTTTCTGTTTTAACATCTATTTTTGAGACTAATCAGTAATGAGTAGCAGCTGCCCTTAGTCATTATGAAAATAAATAACTTCAACCATTATATTATGATACAACTGGATAGAATGACATGCTATATTATACGCTATTACTAGTGATGTGTCATTAAATAATATAATAATCATAATCATAACCAGGGGTGGCAACACTATATCACCTCCCTTTGCTGGAGGACTGCTTGTGCTGTAAGCTATGAGCCTACCAGCTGGTTGGTGTGGGGTCTGGCTAGAGCCCCTGCTTTCAAGCAGCTCTAGAGCGCAGGGGGTGAGTGTTACTGCTGTCACCCTTCCCCTCCCTCCTTTCCCCAGCCACCACTGAATTCAGCAGCAGAGGAAAAGAAGGAAACAGTGATGGTGGTACTCAGGCCCTGAGCTCTGACCGTGTGTAAAAGTAGCGGGTAAGCAGCAACACCGCTCATCTCCTCTTTTCCCTTGATGATTAATTCAGCAGGGGGTGGGAAGGACGGGTGAGGGCTCTGAGCTGCATGAAGACAGAGGCTTTGGCCAGGCCTTACACTCAGACCTTGCGCTGCTGAGCTCAGAGTTCACAGCACGTGCAAACTTCTCAAAAGGCACACTGGCATCCACAATCACGGTAACGGCAGTACAGGTACACCCCCTTTGGTTGGGTGGCATATGTCCTGGAGCTCTTTTAATTGTGCGTATGCCACCCATTTGATGGGGGCACCTGTAGCCCTCTTGCCTTGATCCTGGATCCACCCATAATAATAATCACATAAACATGAAAAAGTGTAACATTTCCAACCAATCTGTCCCAAACAAAATTTTCTGATGTCCTTTTCTGGCTTTCCATTTTGTGGGTAAATATTTTCAAACTATTTGTTTTCATTCCAAATTGGAGCATACATTAATTTTTTTTTTGAAAATTCAGCAAAATAATAACAACTCCAAGTTTCACTGGTACCAATTGCCAGCACATCTCTTTTGCCACTGAAGACTGCCCGTTTATTTTCACTTTCCATCTCAGTTCTGAGAGGGACTCACTCCTTACCATGTGATTCACCAGTTTCATTAAACCGTTGTGACAGACTTTGTCAAATGCTTTTTCTAACCCATGTCAGGCAATAGATCCAGTCAAGTTCATAAGCAAGCATCTTTTAATAAGGTAATAAGCATCAACCCCTGCTTATCACAGAGGAAGAGGCTAGTAACCACTAGTTACCCAAGAAGTTCCTCCGGTCCAGATGAGGACTAAAGGCTTAGGCTGACATCCTAACCCTACTGAAGTCAACAGGAAATTTCCCTCTAGCTCCAACCAGAGCAGGATTTCTCCCTTAGGCTGCACAGCTTGTGCCTGTTTATGCTGTAAGCTCTTTGGAGCTAGGGCCATGACTACTTCTGTGTTAGTAAAGTTGTTGGGGCTTGATCAATAACCAATAACTCCAATATTTATATTTAGTTTACCTCTTTCATTTACTTTTAACAGGTGAGGGAGAAGTGATTCATTTCTACAAAAGCTATAGCATCCTATTATTGCTGTCTCATTTCACTGTATATTTTGGCACCATATAAACATGACAACACATCTTCAAAAACATGTCACTTCCAAAAGAGAAAGATGATCTTATCCCATGAGTGCAGTTTCAACTCCTATTACCATAGCAGAATTTCTCTCATGGAAAATAAATATATAGGGTCCAATTTTCAGAGATGCTAAGAACTAATAACTTGAAGTGTCTCTAGTAGGACTGTGAAATGCTCATACCTTTTATGACTGGCCACTAGCATGATAACAATCAAGAGCAGGAAGAAGCTTAGAGTTACCAAGAATAGGTTACATCAGGCAAACCTGCTTGCTTTTCTTGACAGAATTGCTAAGTTAGGTTTCAGTTCTGCTGCTATTTGTTTGTGGGACTGGGACATTAGAACAAAATAGGTTCTATAATATTTATCTTGAGGAAAACTTTGGATTCAGTGTCTCTAAAAATCTTCCTTGTAAAATAATTCCAGTTTGGCTTGGTGATTGTAATTGAAAACTGCCTAAAATGCTACAGTCAACGGGTAATAAGTGGCAACAGTCTGTGTCAAGCAAGCTGGAGTTTCCCAGTGGGTCTTAGGTCTGGCCTGATTTAACATATTCTTTAATGATATGGAAGAGATAATATGCAGCATGTTGAAGGAAAGTGCAAATGACTGAGTGGAGAAGTGGTGAAAAATCAGAGAGAAAAGAGAAATAATGCAGTGGAGCCCACTGGCTCCAAAGGGCTTTGGACTAGACCCTTGGCAGCTAGAAATACATATAGAGGGGAACATAATTTGAAATGCATAAGGAGTGGGAAGGAGAAAACAGGAAAGTGGAAAATTATTTAATTGTAAAAACTCAGTTACAGCAGGTAAAAAGCTGATGGGGCACAGCCAGTAAAATATAACAATGTGATATAGAAAGGCAATGGGCCATTAAAAGTATCACAAAGGAGGTGAGTAGCACTATTTTATATAAGAAGGGAAACTGCACCTGGACCACCGTGTTCAATTCATATCATGGGATAAATACTTGAAGTGAAGGAAAGATTAAATTACTTACCCTGAAAAAAATTTACTGTATTTGCTTCTGACAAATCAGGATGCAAAAAATTGTAGTCGCCTCAGAAATAGCTAATTAGATCAATAGAGAAAATAGATCACCAAGGACCCACAACATTCTAAAATTTTTAATATTAAACTACTAAAACTTCTACAAATCATATATTTTACATTACATTATTTTTTACATATTTTTTTTTAATTTTAGAACAAAAAACACAGAGAAGCTAACCTGAAAAATCTGTCAAGTTATACATGTCTCTGAATTAGGAATCTAAGCTCCTTCTACTTAAAATTATTTTGGTTTCTTAGTTTTTTCATATTTCCGGAACAGATAGGGCATTCTGGCCTGTTGTCTCTTTGGTAAGGAGGAGAAAGGAAGGTAAAGGAATGTCACTGCTCTCTGCTTTGGCTGGGTAGAAATTGGCCGTGAGAAGACTGGATTAAAGAAGAGCCAACAATATCAAGGATCAGATCCACAGATGGTGTAAATCAGTGTAGTTCCAGTGACTTTAATGGAATTAAGTTGATTGACTCCAGATGAGGGTTTGTCTCACCAGACATCTTCTCTGACAAACACTATTTAGAATTTTTTTTAAGGTTGAGCTCTTGATACAAATAGGCTCAACAGACAAATGAGAAATCCCCCCCAGTTTTCAATTATTTTAAAGAGTTGGCCAAACGTGACAGCTGGAGAGGATCGTGGCATTAGCGGGCTTCATTATTTTGCCAAAAAGGAAATTAAATTCATGTTTGAATGATCAAAAAGACTGTTATTATGAAATGTATTGGCAAATTTGCGTTTGAAAGCCAGGGTGCTCCAACTGAGTGGGAGTCAGGACTCTGGGACTCTGTTCCTAGCTCTGCCACTGGTATTTTTGTGCTACTTTGGGCAAGCCACTTTGCAATCTGGTGCCACTGTTTCCCTTCCATCCGTTATCTGTGATGTTGATGTAGACTACATGCTCTTCAAGTTAAGTATTGGTTGTTGTTATGTAGATGTATAGTGCCTAGTATTACAGGGCTTTTAAGGGTCTCTAGGTTCTTCTGTAATGAAAATAGTATCAATGAAGTTCTCAGGTACCATCTAAATCAAACTGAATAGCCTTATGCCCTTTCCCCTGCTCTTCCTCTCTGCAGGCAATATTTTCCCTCAATTTTCAATGCTTACTGTAACGGGGAGCCTGGGGGTCCTGTTACTTAAAGGAGATGCCGCTGCAGGCTAAGCTTGCTGGGTGGTGCTGTCAGCTGAAAAAGGGCTACCTGTAGTGAAAGAAGCAGGTAGTATCAGCCAGGACAGGAGTTGCTCTGGAGGGGGCGGCTAACCTGGGGAGCTAACTGCAGAGCCGTAAGCTGCACTGGAGGCAGTCATCCAAGCAACCCAGGAGCAGATCTCCAGGCAGCCCAGAAGGAACAACTGCAGGCTGCTGAGTTAAGGCCAGAGGAGGACGGCAGACCAGCCTTCAAGCCTAAATGGAAACCCCTGAGGGTGGCTGCAGAGCCACCTGACAGGAAGGATGGCACCTTAGAGCAGGGGTGGGCAAAATACAGCCCGTGGGCCACATCCAGCCTGCTAAGCGATTTCATTTGGTCTGTGGGGCCCCTCCATAAGCCGAAAGAGTTATCATGGGCTTTAGCCCTTGGAAAGCTGGTCTCCATATAGGAGGTGTGGCAGTGATTAAGCAACCAGGAAGAAATATTTTTTTGTTTGTTTTGGACTCTGACATAACTAATTTCTTTTGAACCTGTGGCCAAACATACTTTTCTAATATTGAAATGAGACAGCTGTCCAATCACTGCAATTCTAATTGATTTTTAGGTATTACACCCAATTATGCACAGGATCAAATTTTCAAAAGTCATAAGCAGGGATCCTGGTTTTGTAAAAATCCCTCATTTTTGGATTAAAAAAGTAACCCAAAATCCACATTTTTCCATGATTAAAATGAAACACCACTACATATAGATCTATACATTAGCGGTGTTTCATTTTAATCATGGAAAATGTGGATTTTGGATTACTTTTTGAATATGAAAATTGGGGCTTTTTTATCAGAGAAAACACAGATCCCTGGTCATCAGTAGAGTTTGTTGAAAAGTTTTCATGTAAGTTTTTTTTTAAGGCAGAAAATTGGATTTCATTTTTTTTGGTGAATATTGTTTAGTTTTCTTGGAAAATGTTGGTGGTTGGTTTGGTTGAAAGACACAAACTAAAATATCATGTTTCAAAATGGTGCTGCGATGACTCTTCAAGGCTGTAGTTTGGGTGCTTTATGATCCCATTTTTCTCCACAGACCAAGCTCTCTGGCCAGTGTTCATGCTGCATGATAGCCAGGACTTTATGCCACATCTGGCCCCCGGGCCACATTTTGCTCACCCCTGCAGTAGCGTAACAATGGGTGGGTGAATGGGGCATGAGACCTGGACACTGACTAAGGTGGGGGTGGTGCTGGGCTGAAGGTAAAGTGTGCACCTCAACCTCCATCTCCTCTCCTCTCTTCTCCTTCATCCTCTACAGCTTCCCTGAAGCAGCTGTAGTAGTGAGGTGGGCAGAAAAGTAGAAATGGTACATGGTGCCTAAGGAACAGCTGGAGGGGAGATGTCATCTCTTGTTTTTGCTGCTGAAAACCAGTGGCTGATTGACATGCATGTTGGCAGCAAAAAATAAGGAGGTGACATCTTTCCCAGCAACAGTGAACTGGTTACTGCTTCTGTACCATTAGAGCTGGAGCTGGAATAGGGAAGATGCAGAGTGAAGGGGATACAGTACTTCCCAGGGCACAGTATGGACCAGTTACATCTCTGATGTGTACCATTGTCCATAAATGTAGAATCCCAGAATCATAGGGTTGCAAGGGACACTAAAGATTATCTAGTCCAATGTTATGAACAGTTGTAAGATGCACTGTTTGTCAACTACCTCAAGAGAGGCAATCTAGTTTCTTGATTTTCATTGACAGATTTCCTTGCATTGAACTTCCCTATGCAGCTTATTTTGTTGTCACACTGTTGTTACAATTAGGAAGTTGCATTCATTCAAAAAAAGTTATTCTATTGTTAAGGATTCAAAAAACTTCATAACTTGAGCTCCGAAGAAAAGATGTAGGTGTTGGAGAAGCTGAGTCTGAATTGCAAATTTTTCATTAGGGTCTTCTCTGGGGTTTGAGAGTGTTCTGATCTGGAGATTCTGGTTGGTCCATTTTTGTAAAGTTTAGACACATCTGTATATAGACATAACCCAAAGTCTGCAGTTTCTGAAGGATACCCTACTGGTTCGTAGGTTTTACTAGGCAGAAATGCCCAGTACAAAGGTATTGGTAAGGACACAGGTTGCCAGTCCCAGACTGGCACTCACAGGGTGACCCCAGATTAAAAAAAAGGAAAATGTTTTAGGAACCCATTCCCATCCAGAAATAGCAACAGGGGAGCTGTTTGTAATACCACAGGCCCTTTTATGATGCCACAAACTCCTGCTGAGAGGAGCTAAAAGCCAAAGCCCACCGCTTTGTCTTGGCGGTGACCACACAAGTGCAAACCAGAACGCTAAGGATGGTCTCTCGGTGGCAGTGAAGTACATACTCAGAGCCTCCTAAGAGAAAAAAAGATTGCTTGGACCTAGAATTGTTTTGTTTTATTTTTACAGGAACTCTAGTTGCAGCAAAGTAGAAACTCGCCCTCCCTTCCTCTACCTTTCCCCCCTTCTAATTTCTTTAATGCACACAAATAAAGATCCTTTATGTGGACAAAAGTGGAAGGTGCCTCCCATAAGCATGTTTCAAAAATTCCAAAAATAGTCCCAAAGTTTCAACCAAAAGTGAACATAGCCAGGATTTCTGTGGAAAATGTCTGTAGATGCAGGGGAGGAATGGAGCAGGGCAGGGAGGGCAGGGAATTCAATAAACTGCTGCCCAGACCCTCTCCCTTTTCCCCCACCCTGCCCTTCCCTACTATACACCTCCAACACCCTGTTGCAGCAGGAGGCTGGTCTGGTCCAAAAGGCATGACTTGGTTGTTGGCAGACTGGCTGTTCTCCCCTGGGATACAGCAAACCCTCCTCAGTGGTCTTCCCTGTCCTTCGTCTGACAGTTCTTGGCAACCCTGGTGCAACGTGTTGTTAACAGCGGTTTCTCTTAATTAATGGGGAACATGTGTGTGTGTTTCAGAAACTTTTTCTTTTCTTTTTGTGGAAATACCAAAAAACTGTTTATATGCACTATAAAAAACAGTTTTACTATCTTCCTATCCCAAAGGTTTCTTTTACCTCAGATCAACCCACTTAGGAACAGGCACTTTCCTAATCCCCAAGTCTTTTCCCAAATGCTTTCACACATCTGCACCCCTCTCCCCCCCTCGCCCTTCCTTCCCTGCCATACCATTCACTCATCCTAATGAAAAGTAGCAGCTTTCAAAACTCCACCAAGTTTTTTTTAATGATAAATTGTTTTTTTTTTTTTTTTTAAAAAAGAGTTTTTTGGCTTTTTTCATGTCTTCGTGTTTTCTTCACTTCAAATTTTGCAAAAGGAAGAAGCTTTTTTTTTTTCCCTAACATTTTCCTTTCATTAATAATTATAGTACCACATGCTGACATACAGCTTGCCATCAAAGCATTCTGCTGAGCAGTTGTTAGACCCAGATAGCTTCCCCTGACATATTCCTCTACTATAGGGCTACTCTGTCACAGTCAATGAGCTGTACAATTGGCTCTGCACCACCCTGTGAGTGCAATAGGGGTGGTTTGGGAATGAGAAGGGGCAAAGGCGCAAAACTGGGACTTAAACTGATGCTCATTTGGAGCAATGTACAGTGTCCACTGCAGCTAGGGGAGCTCTCAAAGCCCCATGGAATAACTTGGATGCACGAGGTCCAAGCCATGCCCCCACCAGCCTGCTGGTGGCTCAGCTGTGTTCCCCTTACTTAGGATGGACTGGGGCTTGTGAGATTGTTCTCTGAGCATGGGAAGCTAAACAGGACCCTGATCAATCTGATCTCCTAATAATGATGTCGATTCTTCTAGCTTGTCTCATTTTACAGACATTTACTACAAGGCACAGGGTGGCTTTATCCCACAGGTGGGAGCTCTGTGTGGAAGAAAATTTGACGCAGTTTCCCTCAAATTGTTTCATAACAGGTTAGGGTTTGTCCCTAAACAGAAGACATGGGGGACTCAGCCTGGGACCCATAGAAGGTCAGAGACATCTGAACTATCTGCCCACTTATTTGGCTTATTGCATAATATCTGAGAACCTGCCTGTCTCCTCCAGTAGTGCCGGCCTACATCACAAAGGCTTCTTCCGGTGCTGAGTAAGTCTGCAATCCCTCGCCCCCAATAAACGGGTTCCACAGCTCAGAAGGGGACTGTGGAGCTGTTAAGGGGGTATACTCATGATTTTGGGGGTTCTCTGCTGGGCTACTTGGGATAACAAGTCACTCCCACTACCAGCCTCCTACTCAGACTTGTGGCTCAGTGGGGTACGACATTACAGAGACTGCTGGCCACTCCACCACAGGGAGGGAAAATTCTTAAAACCTGGCACTGCAAATGCCTGTTTCAATAAAAAGGATGGCTTGTTTCAGCTAGCTGGCTTGCAACCCCCAAAACGTGACTCCCATAGTACGTTTTTGAGGAGAGGCAAAATAAATACAAGAAGAAGGGGAGTAGTGATGAGTAATGATCGCTATGCAATTCTGGCTAAGGGCAAAGTTTTAACATTTCGGCTGGCCAATACAAGATTTTCTGGTGGTTTGGGTGTTTTGCATTAAGAAAATCTCTGAAATTCCAGAAGTTACACATTTTCCTATATTTGCCCCAAAGAGGGGGTGTGGGGGAGCCTTTTTTGAAGCGTGAAACATTGTCCTTTTATTTCTTGTGGAGAGCAGCAGAATATTTGAGACCAAAGTATCCAATGTTTCACTTTTCATCAAACCAATGAAAATGTAATTTTTTCCATTTTTACCAGAGCTGCAAATATGTTACACAACCAATGCTAAAAGTAGAACGCATGGCGAGATCCACAATTGGTGCAGACCGGGGTGTATCACCGTAGGCTATAGTTTTTATCTGGCAATCAGGTAATCCAGATGACTTCAGTAGAACTTTGGCCATTTCATGCCTCAAGGAAATTAACAGAACAGTCTTGATCTTTCCTAACTCTGCTCATATCCTTCTCCAAACCAAGTTGGCAAGATAATTAAAATGACACACTTTTATTTTGGATATCTTGAGGCGACCATGCATGATATTTTCCTCTTGAGACATTGCACCATTGCACGTTGGTGGCATATTGTTATATGGGCATGCTTTACAAAGTCAAACCCATGGCTCTGCACCATGATATTCTGATAGGTTTACTTTGTCCTACAGGACAAATAATTAGAGATGAGACCTATACAGTCCCTCAAGAAATGAAGACAGAGGACTTATCTATTATGAATACAAAGGGGATTTTTATTGAGGCTCATGACCAGAGACCACCTTGGAATTTTCCTTTCTTTTTTTTTCCTGAAGACATCTGTCAGAACCCTGCTGTCACATCCAGCATAGAAAATATTTGTATCAGCCATGTGCCTCCCAGTATTTCCCTGCTTGTAGGTGTCAGAGAATTGTTCTCTTTTTAACATGCTTATTTTGTTCTGTGCCTTATTACAGAAATAACGGGTCCCAGGTTTTTTTTGCCTACAATGACCAGGAATTATACCTGCTCTGTTTCCTGCTCTCTGAATGGGTCCCAGCATATTCTAGCATGCAAACTTTCCAAAATGTCTATCCTCTTGATGCGACTAGGGCTTGACACACATTTCACCCAACAATAAGTGCTCTTTTCTCAGGCATTATTACAAATTGTATGTTTTCTCATGTTTTCTCATTTAGAGCAGTGATTCTCAACCAGGGTGGTGTTGTGGTCTTTCTGAGTTCTCTGCAGCAGAAGAATTGGTCTATTGTATTTCTGTAATGAAAAAACAGGTGAAAACTAAGAGCTGGCATTTCCTGACAGGTGCCTTAAGTCTGTACAGAGGTGGCTCAAGTCAAATAGCATAGGATAGGCTGATCAGAGCACCCACCCCAAGCACTAATTAGGATGGGATGCCAGGATTCATCCCAAAACCCCTGCTGGGAGCCTTTGCAGCAGTGGGGGAAGCCCTGCAGTGCCTCTGCCCACACACAGGAGCTGTGCACCCCACCTAGGAGTATAATGGGGCAAGCACAATAGTGCTTCTCTCACCTCTGCAGAGCCTCTGAACCCGGCCTTGCTCCCTGCCCTGGGTGATCAGTTTGCTCACTACAAAGTCTCTGATCAAGTCTAAAAAGATTGAGAACCACCGATTTAGGGGCATATTCTGTTCCATCTATTACGGACTTAAATGACTTAGGCATGCAAAATCATTAATGTTCCACACAGCTTGAGTGACTGAAAAACAGTTAATGCAAAAAGTGAGCATGTTCCCTCCCCTCTGCATTTTTTTGTGACTCAGGTAGGTACATTAATTGATTGTCAGGGACTGGAATAGAATGTCACTTAAGTGCCTAAATCCACTTAGATGTCCAATAGGTGGAATAGAATCTGTCCCTTAATTCAGATACCCCATTAATCTCATCACAGTCTCAGCACTTCAAGCCCAGCACCCACATGGCTTTCCACCTCAGGTCACTTGTCTTGTAGTACCTTGGATTCTGTATCATGACCCCCATATCAGAGCATTGGTTGCTCTGCATACGTTTCATTCTGGACTGAAAAACCTTCAGAGGTTGGCCAATAGTATTTTTGGTTTGTTTTTTTTTTGTCAAGGGTTAATTCATGGTCTCATGCACCTTGTCTATACTAACTACCTGCTAGGTCTGGAACTTCCATGGAGGAAATAAGCCCTGCTCACTCATTTCTGATCCATAGGTGTCCATGCCCAGCAATCAGGTAGCATGGACAGCTTATGGGGTCCAAAGCATATGCCCTATCTCTGCTCTCAGGTTTTTTATGTCAGAGTAGCCTGAGACCACTGACAGAGCACATACTCAGGGCTGTTCTGCACTGCATATTTGCCAGGCTTGAGCATGCATAGAGGAGGAGCAAGTGGATGGGGCTTCTTTCCTCAGTGGTGAAAATAGCAGGCAGGCACCCTCGCCATTACCTTAGTAGTCCCCTTTTTCTCTCAGTCCTTTTGTTTCAGATCCTCTTCATGGTCTATAAGAGCCTTGGCAAACTACAAGAATTCCTCTTTGGCCAGTCAGAAACCTTCCTGGAGATTCACCTGCTTTTTAGTTATCTTTTTTATTGCACATATTTTCAGTTCTTATATATGGGATGTTCTTACATTTCTGTAGACAGTTAACTGAAGACTGTTAAATACAACAAATGCTTCAGAGCCAGGGACTGTCAGAAATAAAACTACATTCTAATTGTGTCCCTTTTTGCAGACATCTTTTGCTTGCAGCTGCAGAATGAAGTGCTGTTTAAACCTGTTCTAGTTACTTACCAGATTTCCAGAACTTCAGCTGTGGTGGGGCTTTTAATTGCTTCAATTCTTCCACTTAGAGGTATCATCCTAGTTTTTTCTTTTTACTTTCGGTACCATGATGTGTTAAGGGATCATTCAGTGCTTTCAAAATGCCTGGTTTTCTATCTGCATCACAACAAAAGCTTCATAGTGTCTCACTGTCCCAGGGCTGCTGGTTCCTTTAAGAAAAGTAGGATTGCAGCCCTGTAGTAGAACAAGTGCACCCATTTAGGTTTTGAGTAAGTGGGGAAGTGTTACCTGGGTCTAATAAAAGGAGACTTGAGAAGCAGGAAGGGTGGCTAGGTATCTGCAGAAGTTTCTTGCAGGAGGGAATAACCTGAGCTCGTGAAGGGGGCAAATTTCAAGACCTTCCTGAAAGTGGGAGCTGGTAGGGATATATAGGAAGGGGCTAGGCTGGCTCGGGTGAGAGATGGTTAAGAAGAGATCTTAGCATGGTCTAGAGAAAGCTGACAAAGCAGTTTAGGGGCTTATTTGCAAGCATTGGTAACCTAGGCAGCCAGGATTAGATATGGCTGAAGCAAGAGAGAACAGTTGAAAACACCCTGATACTGGAAGCCAGAGCCTGTTGGCTGAGGGGATAGGAGAGCAGCAGAAGTTTGCTAGCTGGCTGCTGCTTCACTTGAGGATTGCAGTAAGAGGGATGTAGAGACCCTGGAAAGGGTCCAGAAGCAACTGATAATGTTGAAAGGGAATGAAAAGCAAGTTGTATGAGAGAGGCTGAAGGAGTTAGGTATAGTTGTTCTGGAGAACAAGAGGTTGTGACAGGGAGGTCATGATAGCTGGTCTAGTATTTGAAGACTGCTATCACACATAAGAGGGAGACCCCTAGTTCTGTCTTGCTGCAGAGGGCAGGACATGTAGCAATCTGCTTAAACAGTAGCAAAGCAGACTGGGATCAGATTTGGGGTAAGCTGACTGACACATGGAACTGAGGAAGAGTGTTGGGAATGGCAGAAAGCTTTGGGACTGGATGTCTTTATTGTGAAGAATTGCTTTTGGGACTTGATGTAAGAGAAGGTGCTAGCTGGCGAAGCACTGTCTGTGCTGACCCCGGGTCCTTATATAGCAGGCTTGGCCCTTAAAGGTACCTACCCCAGTAGCACAGTTACATAGGGCTCTTTTTGTCCTTATTTATCTGGTGTCTGGGAAAGACCCCCCCCCCTGCCCCCCAGTCAGTGAACTGGAAGGGGTGGGACTGATTGCAGTACTTCCAGCCTGGGTAGAATGCAAGTCTCATTGAAATCCTCTTTGCTGTTACACATGAAAGACCTCAAGACACGACGTAGGGCTGAGAGAGGTTGCTAAACTGATGATAGACCTCTGAAACCTACATCAGATTCCTGATTTGCTCTTGGTGTGAGGCTCACTCTGATGTAGATGAATTGAATTGGCTCTGAATAGCAGAGTACAGCTT
Organism: Alligator sinensis; assembly: GCF_000455745.1. Classification (NCBI taxonomy): domain Eukaryota; kingdom Metazoa; phylum Chordata; order Crocodylia; family Alligatoridae; genus Alligator; species Alligator sinensis. The sequence continues at coordinate 457,853 of NW_005842647.1, read as the reverse complement.
AACAGGTTTTGCTTTTAATCAAGCTGATCCATAACACTTCAAGTAGTCATGTAATAATTACATACTGCAAATGCGTTCACTGTGGGGTTCCAGAGAAATTCATAGTTTATAATATCCCACAAGCAAAAGTGATTCATACCTGCTGTATCCATTCAAGCTATAGCTATATGAAATGGAATAATTTAAAAAAATAAAATCCCTGGTCCATTCAGGAGATCTGTGCAATATGTTGCACTCCTGGGAGTCTCAACACACCTTTATAACATTCCATTAAGCTTCCCAATATAGAGATTTATGAGCAGGAAGTCAAACATCCTTCAGCCAACTAACATCTTGAGTTAAAGGCAATTAACCCTGAAGCAGTTACAAAAGGAATATATATAATATCGGGGCTGACATCTTGGGCTCATTTCCTGTGAAACATGAATATGTTCCTGACCATCCCCAGATTCCAGCAGTGATTAGTTTGAGGGATTCGTAATACAAATTTAATCCCCCATTTCTTCCAAAGGGGGGAAAAAAAGGAGCTAAGTAAATAAATGATCTGGCTTTCAGAGAGGGCTATAGTAATTACATTCTGATTTCCCACTACCTTTCTATCATCTTCTGGATGGATGAAGCTGCTTTGTTTGTTTGTGTAGTCATGAGAGAAGCAGACACAGCCTTCTACCCATGAGCTACCACCAAGTACCAATACCCAATTCTCCATCCATGGCAGGGCAGCGGTTTGTTGGGATCTGATACTTCTTTGTCCTTCACCACAGTTTTGCTGATGTCACTTTGGCTGTACTGGCACCATTCAATGGAAATGCAGACTCTGAATTCCCAAGGTGCCTTGTTACCCCTCTTCCACATCCTCCTCCTCTTCTTCCATTGTCATAGTTGCCAGTATTGCATGGTGCACAAAGGTAGCTTAATTTATTAATAAATAACTATAAATAAGCTACGTGTGCTTGAATACTATCTAGGAATCACCCCAATTTAAAACTGTATTGTACTGGATAGCCTATGAATACAAAGACATAGAGTCCCTGACCCAAGCAGTTTTAGACTGTAATAGCAAACTTCCTAAATTAATTCCCACAAATATTTTTTAGCCCAAACTTCTCCTTTAACAGCTTGTTCCTTTCAGTGAACTCCTTAGTTCCTACCCAGCACTAGATCCTTAGCTCATACAGATTTTCACAGATCATCCTACATTCTTGTTCTTTACTGAGTCCCCACTCAGACAATTTCCCATTAAGGTTAATAGGTGTTTTGTCTGAGTAACAGCCATGCAAGCTCCTGAGGATTTGGCCCAGCATTAGTTTCTGGTTGTGGTGAGTTGTAAGAAGGGATTTGATATGAAGCTTTTTCTAGCTCAGCTCCCTCAAATTACTCCAGCTACAGAGTCTCAGTATGAAGTTGAAACTATTTTGATGTTTGGAGAGGAGAAATGGGGACAGGAGCCATCTAAGCCTAAAGGTTGTATGATGTCAATGGGAACCATATATGTACCAAACTGTTTTTCTCCCTTCACCAACTTCGGGGCTGATCTTTATTGACCTACTGTATGCTTTCCTTTGCGTGTCTCTGTCTCCCTTGTTCTCTGTCTTTCCTTTTCTGTGTAAGGATTTCTAGAAACTATAAGAATCAGAGACAAATTCTGCAATGAAGAGGCATGTGAAATTGTGATGGGCCTTGAAGTGTAGACAGTCACTCTGTTGCTGAATGTTGCTTACTAGCTAATGGTTTCCCCTTGAGACAGGTAACAATCACCAAGTGGATCAGGAAGCAGAAGTACAGACCTGGCTGTAGGACATTAATTTACATAATAATATAGAGGGAGACTTGCAAGGCACTGTGACTCAGTAAATACATTCAAATGACATTGGTAGTAAATACGTTGTCGGATAATTAATTATGATCCCAGATTATGTTGAAGGTCCATTGACAAATTCCACTCATCCTCTCCTGGGAATATATTTTGATCTCCATACCCCTGTTTTAAAATTGTCCCTCCCTTTTGGTAGCTAACTAATGTAGTGCAGGGGTCTCCCTGTTTGTTACTTCCTGTCACATTATCCCTCTATCCCTTTCCCCTTATTTGTCTGTCATGATTTCACATATTCCAAATGCAAAGCTCTGCACTCTAGAGCAGTAGGACTTTTGATCTAGCTTGGAAAGAGCCTATGGGTGCAGCCCATGGGGAAGAAAGACCTGAACAAGATTTCTGTGTTTTCTTTAGTCTGAGTTCAGCTGTGATTGAAATCAGACTGTCTGTTCTCTGCAGTTCTAGCCCTGATTGTATACTAAATGCATCATTAGAATAGCTGAGCACTTTGCAGTAATGCGTTATGCAGCAAGAACGCATTTATCCTAAACAAGAATGCTTGTTCTCTCTTGTATCTAAAGCAGCCTATACATCTATAAGTAGCTGTGCCAGGGAGTCACCACTGTCACTGCTAAGCAGAGAGATGGAATATTCTGCAGCCTCAAGAAAAGGAAAAAAACCCTGTTTTTTGCTGTTGCCTTTTAAAACCATGAAGCCACTTTTGCCAGCAGAGATGTGTCATTTTTGCCTGCAAATAATCAGCAAACCATAGTTTCTGCTTTCCTCACATGCTTTTTTTTGCCTGCCTGACATTTGCTTTATAGCTCTTAAAAATTGCTTAAGCCAATAACTTCAGGTGATGCCACCCAGTCAGCTCTACCCATATCTACTCATGGATAGGCAGAGTTCTCTCCCAGGGTTTTGCCAGCAGAGATGTGTCATTTTTGCCTGCAAATAATCAGCAAACCATAGTTTCTGCTTTCCTCACATGCTTTTTTTTGCCTGCCTGACATTTGCTTTATAGCTCTTAAAAATTGCTTAAGCCAATAACTTCAGGTGATGCCACCCAGTCAGCTCTACCCATATCTACTCATGGATAGGCAGAGTTCTCTCCCAGGGAAAATCCTGACTGCCCTTCCCTGCATACAGTCATATCTGCTTTAAGAA
>NW_005842647.1:430339-454863 GCF_000455745.1 Alligator sinensis | reverse complement strand
AAGGAGTCAGGGCAGGAGGAAGAAAGGAGTCCATAGACAATTATCTACTTCTTTTGCTGACTTGCCTAAAGCCAGAGAAGCTTCTTTTTAAAAGCCTCCCTGCCTCTAATAAGCTTGCACAGAGGCACTGGGAAAGGGGTGTAGCTTGGTGGGTGGTTTTTAGAATGGGGATAAAGCCATTGACTTGCTGGGCACTGTGGTCCTATCAGTGATGATAACATGTCACATTCTTGACCTCCTCATCAAGCCTTTATCCTGCCTCCCTCACAGAAACAGGCATTGGGGAAATCTGAGATGGGAGCTCAATGAGGGAGGTAGAGTGGCTTTCTTTGCTCTCTGAATATCTTTTGCTTTAGCAGCTTGGTTTTTCAGATGTTATTATCAAGAAAGCAAGTAGGTCATGAACACAATGAGGGTGGAAGCTTCCTCTTTAGACCTTTTGAGTGGTGGTGGTGTGAATGCATGGGTGGGAAAGGGAGAAGGTATTTGTACTCAAGATGAGCTGCTAAATTCAATGAACATTCTTCCCAATCTACGTACACTTCACATGTGCGTAGCAGGGCTGTCAAACAATCTGGATGTGGCCTTGTGTTGCTGTAACAATAGCAAATGTAGAGCACAACATCAAAAGCAAGTCAGCGTGACTGGAGGAGATTAGGAAACTAAACAAACCTTGTAAACCAGCCAGAAAAGCAGCACTGTTTAAAAAAAAAAAAGAAGAAGAAGAAAGGAAAAAAATCAGCTCCTTCTGGTTCATATGTATTTTCCTTCAATGATTTTCATATCAGAAATACTCCCTTGACATATCATAACTAATCCTTTTGGTATCAGTGTAGCCAGCTGACAAACCTCTGTTCTTTTTGTGTAGTGACAATGAGGATGCTGGAATTGTGGCATGGTTGAAAAAGAAGCAAATGTGGCTTTCTTGTCCATGGTTGATGTGGTTCTGCAGAGCTGCCCATAGTTAAACATGTGTTTGTTTGTTTGGTTGGTTGTTATACATTAGTTTAGTGTGATGAAAGGCACAGAGGGAGCTGAGACACATAACAGCACCTAAGTACCATCATCTGCTTGTTCTGCTACTTTGGTCTTTTCTTCCTGAGCTGAGACAGCACACAGTGTTTCCATCTAGATGACAAGATTAGAGCCAGACAAATGCTGTACAAAAGGCCTGTGAACACTTGTGACATAGACGCAGCCCAGCGCAAGTGACAGAAGGGGAAAAAATATGACCTGTCTTGTGCCACTTTTTCTGCACTTCTCACTGCAGTGACCTACACACTGGTGGATCTCTTGTTTCCTTGTAGTGCACTGTAGGGATTATTTTTATTAGTTACTTTTGGGCTGGGTATGTGAGAGGCCAGAGTGTTTTACTGTGGACCCTTTAGAACAAATGGTTGCTCATGAATACAGCAGACCAGATTCTGTGACTTGGGTGGTTCCTTCCCATGTTTCTATGTACCTTTCTCATGAGCCCATACAACTTGTATTTCCCTATTAGGTCCCCTACCCACACCATGCTGCCTTCCAACTGGTAATCATAGGACTAGACCCTCAATCTAAACTGCTCTGTCCATCACCTGGTCTAGAAGTTTGCATTTCTCCTGTTTCCACACCCTTGAACTCATCCATTTCTATTGTAAAGCTCTTCACAACAAGGACCATCTCTTAGTATTATTTCGTATACTGAGGCCTTGATCTCAGTTGGGCTTTCCAGCTGTTACTGTGAAGCAAATAATAGTAATTGTGAACAGTCGGACCTATAATGATAATAAACAGTGGGCCTGTATTGCTTACAAAGTTAGCAGTGCAGGTCCACTTGCTGAATAAACATTCAGAAGAGAGGTGCTGCTTCATTTCAGACGAAGCCCTGCCACTGGCACAACAGGCACAACCCCAGTAAAGTTTGAAAATAAAATCAGCATTATCAACTTGACTGACTTGACTTCTGATGCTCTGGGCCACATTTTGCAGCAAGGGAGGCCTGGGAATCGTGTGCAAAATGACACCTAAAATTGCATGTTGATATGCATGCACACTTTCACTGGACAGTGCCTGAAAATCAGGCTGGATATTCCCTAAGAGAATCTAGGAATCTAGCGAGCCATCTGTATATAAATGCCTACATTACATGAGCTATCAAGACAACTGCATGCCAACGCATAGAGGCTTCTCCTGCAAATTTAGCCCTTTGTATTGACCCCTACCTGTCATATAGTGAGTGTCTTTCTGCAAAGTGTTTGTGTTTGTGGGGTAGTTGTTCAGCTGTCTCAGACTGTCTGCTGCGCTATATGTACATACCAGTAGGGGGCTCTAGAGACTATGATGGTATCACAACAGCCTTCCCAAAGAGGCCTCCAGTTTACAGAGTGCAGTATGTGAGAGAGAGAAAGGGAGAAGAAGGCTCTCTCAGTGTGAATGCATAAATTATCAAGTTACCAAGCAGCAAGTGGCTTTACAAAAAGTCTGAGTGTAGCTGGATGGGATGGGAATTAAAAAAATATCAGCAGCAGGAGCATCACTGTGTGCATCAGTAGGCAGGATGTGGGTTGACCAGGGGAAGGTGGGAGGAAAAGACGAGGAAGAACCTCTGCATTCACTGAATAACCCGTGAGAGATGTAGCCAGGCCAGGAAAGTCCTCATAATCAAATCTCAGTCCTACTCCTCATGAAAAACATGAAGGTCTGATTCTGAGAGAGCCTCACAGTGAGGGATGTCCAAAAGCAGTATGTTTACAGTCATGAGTACCATTACAGTAGCTCACAGATTAATAGTAAGAGAGTCCTTGATGCATGGGTTTTACAGTCAATCGGCATTTATAGATGTGCTTGGGGGGGCTCCAAGAGCCATGCTAATTAAAGAGCCCTGAGCGTTGCTTGTATTAATGTCCCCGCACTGAAAAATGGTGGCAGGGGTGCTTTAACTAAAGCTCATCAAACGAGCTTTAGTTAAAGCATCCCCACTGCCATTTTTCGGCATGGGGATGCTGGAATCTGCTGAAGCGCAGTAATTACCACAATCCCGCAGACTTGATACTTGATTAATCAAGTCTGGTCCAATACGTTGTAATTACAGCACATTGGCACAGCCTCCCTTCACATGTATAGGATCCCTAAATCAAGACAGACAAAGGGTGAATTGGGAAACAGACATGTTGAGGGGTAGTGAAGGTTCAGGGATACATGGCAGGTCAGTAGGAAAGGCAAGTATAAAATATACTTCTGACTCTCAGGCCACTAAACTAATCACTAGATGACACTGCTTCCCAGTATTAAGAGTCATATTGTACCTTTATCAAGAAACTCAGGTGAGCCCCGAACAAAGACAATTTGGGGAAAAAATGGTTTAGTATGAAATAACCCTTCCTCCTGCCCCATTTTTCAGTGTTGCCCAGAAATCCAAGAAGCCCCATATTTGCAAGAACCCAAAGTAGTTTCCACTCCCTTTTAAGCTGAGCCAGGAGCAGAACAGGAAATCTCACAAGAGAGACTACTTCTGTGAAATGCCAACAGGATTTTGCAAACTCCAACCTCGGATGCATCTGTCCAACCTTCTGTCTTTCCCCACCATATAAGCACAGCCCAGATATGAAAACAACTCCCCCCCCCGGACCTCTTGGCAATAAAAAAAAGAAAGATTATATTGATGTCACAGAGCTCCAGCAGGTAGTATCAACCATCATCCCCAGGAAGCCTTACCTTTACTTTTCTTCTGTCCTGTTTTTTTTAACCTAATTTATTGGTAGCAGATTGCAATGCTCTTGCAATGGAAAACAAAATGACTTGCCAGACAGAGTCACTATTTATTCTATAGAGAGATGCAGAGCATGCTGAGGTGCAGACATAAAGAGTACTGGTCCGTGATTTGAACAACTGAGTCCATTCAATATTCCTAAGTTGAACCTCCACAAAATATTCACAAATGTAGTGCAAAGCTAGGTGCAATATATCCAACTTGTGCCAAGTTTAAAAATCAGGGCTACTAGTCCTGGGCCAGGTTTTGAAGCAAGCCATGGGCCAGGTTTCCAGTAAGTCCCCAACCACATTTTTAGAAAACTCTTGACTGAGTTTTGCACTTCCTAGAGGCCACACTCCAAGTGAACCTCCCTATCCCAACCCCAGGCCAGGATTCAAGCATGTCTCTGGCCAAGTTACCAGCCTGCTTGTGATTTAAGTATCTTGTGACATCAACTACGTCCAGAAGCAAGTTTCACATGTGCCTAGAACCCAGTTTATATCATGTTAGGGACTGGATCTCAAACTCAGCTTCATGCACAGAGAGGCTTGAGTTGTGAGGAAAAAGTGATGTAGAATTCTTGTGGTTTCATTTTTACAGGCCTTCAAAATGTGGCATCTTTGGCTTTGGCTAAATTTTTCTTTGCATTTTCTAGTCCATTTCAACCTTGGGCTCTGTGGACACATGGGAGTTCCACAGATATTACTAAAATGGCTTTTAGATTGATTTGCTTAAACTATGCAAACCCCCATGTGGAAATATTTATATCAGTCAGTTAATGAACTAAGACACATGGATAGGAACTGATTTAAAGGTATCTGTACAGAACTTTGCACTAGCATATTGATGGTAATTGAACACTGAATTACAAATTGGTTAAATCAGTTTGGTTTTTGGATGTAGGCAAGGTGTTTGATTTCAAAAGTAGGGGCATAACAGGGCAGCAGCAGTTTTGGCCCCTCCCTCCCACTGATTTCAAATGGGCTGCATTCTCTCCCAGGATCAATGGGAGTTAGCTTTGGTAAGGCTGTTTATAGACCTGCTCCAGGAGGTTGTGGTGGGGGGACTTTAATTAGTGCAGCTCCGGGAGCTACGCTAATTAAAAGCACCTGGACCGTCATTGGTATCAGCGTCCCCATGCTGAAAAATGGTGGTGACATGCTTTGAACTAAAGCTCATCAGACAAGCTCTAGTTTAAAGTGCCCTGCTGCCATTTTTCAGTGTAGGGACACGATTACACGTGCAGCTGGAGTCTGCTGGAGTGCGGTAATTACCGTGCTTCAGCAGGCTCAATTAATCAAGTCTGCTCCGACGCACTGTAATTACAGCATGTCAGAGCAGCCTCCCTGCAATGTATAGGAGTTCTAAGAACCCAAATTCCATTGGCTTTCAATGAGCCATTCAAAAGGATTTGGCTTCCTATAGAGGTCGATTGCTACCTCATAGGATTTTTAAAGGTGCCTACATGCCTAACTCTCATTGCAGGGCATCCCTGGCGGGGGTGGAGGGGTGTGAATCGTGGCAGCTGCCCCAGGCCCTATGCTTTGGGGGGCCCTGCAGAGCCAGGTGGGGTGGCACAGCAACTCCGCACTGCCACCGGCTTTACATCTGGCCACTCGCCACCCCCACCCCACCACCGAATCCACCACCAGCTTCCTTGTGTCTGGGGGCAGGGCCCTGCACAGGCTGATTTGCCCCAGGCCCCGCACCCTGGTCGGGTTGTCTCTGTCTCATTGTAATGGAAATCAGGCCTTTTGCCCAGTTGTTTAAAGAGGTTTAGGTACCTAATGCCTGTTGCTTTCAGTGGGAATTAGCTGCTTTGGAGGATCGGAGCTGTTGGTAATTCTGAAAGTCCCGTTTGACTCTAATCTGCAAAAAAGTGCTTAGGCTTCAGCTTTTCAGTATTGCAAGGGCCTAGTAATGAAAGAGACAAAATCTCATGTTTAAAAATGATGCAAGCACCTTAGCAGTTTAAGTCTTTCTGAGTGCATCTACATAAGACGCTTAATGTGCAGCAGACTAATTGCATTTACTGTGCATTTGCATGGCCGGCAAAAATCATGCTAACGTGTAGTAAACTTAGCCTGATGTGCATTAACGTCACAAGAAAGCACTCATCTGTGCTAATGCACAGAAGTGCCAATTACGGCTCAGTTAGTACCTGTTATTACAGGTAGTAAAAATGTGCTGTAATTATGACACATTAATGAACATGTACACGCTCACTGACAGTTACTGGGACTTGGGCTCCTTGGGATTAGCTTCCCAAAGATATTTAGACCCCTAACTAACTACAGTTGATTTCCTCAGGAGTTGGACCCCGATCCTCAAAGGCATCTTTACTTATGTCACTTGAAAATGAGATTTAGGCTTGTAAGTCCTTTAGGCTGTGCAAAGACTAATTCAAACAAGTTTTAAATATCTCTCAAATTCTGGGCCTTATTCATTGCCAAAAGACTAAAAATCATTGGGTGTGGACTGCCAAGTTGAAAAACTCTTAAGGTGGAGTGTCAAGTGTAGGGCCTGCAGGCCCAATTTAGCTCTCAGAGCCATGTTGTCTAGTTGAGAGGCTCCTGGAAGAGCCAGGGATTTTGTAGGTGAGTGAGCAGAGGCAACATTAACCCCTATAGCTCCCTGAGCCAACACAGGGCCACTCTCCCTACCATCAAATTCCTAGGTACAAGTCCTTTTTGGGAGCTTGTTGCAGGTAGTACTGTAGCTCTTTGAGCTGACACGATGGCTCAGGCAGCTGTGCAAGTTAATGCCATGTTCACCCTGCTGTTGAAGGCGGGTTCATATTTGGCCTGCAAGGAGACCTGTGGTCAGAACCCAACCTGGAGGGGCCAAAGGGGTTTAATGCCTTGTATCTTTCTCAGCTAAGGTATGTCCTCAGTTCTCACATGCAGCTTAAATGTCATTTTAAAGCTGTTAGAGCTTCTCTTCAGGCACTTTTTGCAGTGGTTTGGTTCAGTTTTAAATTAGTGTGTGATTTTAAACCCACTTAGTTAACCAGAGCTAGAAGACGCATAGATACTCTTGTCGCAATCTAAACCAGGCTCAGTTTAGCTGAGTTTAAATCACTTTGGCTGAAATCTAGAGTCTCCACATAGCTTTTTGCAGCAATCTAAGGAAACCATTTCGGTAACCTGTTGCAAGTTTTCATATCACAGGTCTGGACAGAGGTACAGAGACAACTTACGAGACATCTTGTATGTTGTTAACTTTCCCTGTCTTGTAGTTGTTTTGAAAAGTGATGGTGAAATCCTAGCCTGGCTGACATCAATAGGATCAAAATTTTGCCCTGAGTAATTTCTGTCATACACCATTTTATGGGTATCTGCTTCTTGCTCTCCTTCCACAAGCTGGACTTTCAGATAATTAGCCCAGTCAACTACAGAGGCTTCTGCAGCTCTTTCTATACCCTTGGCATCTGCTTTCACACACTCTCACCCACCCATCACACAGAGCAACCCTAAAACTGGCTGGCCTAAAAGGATTGATGAGCTCTGTGTGTATATATATGTGTTATGAAAGAATCTGATCTTGAACACACAAAGAGGGCTTCAGAATTGATTCCCCATATATGATTAATCTCAGAAAGGAGCTTAAAATGGGATGGTCTCTCTCTCTTCCCCCTCCTCCATGGCCCCTTTCAGAAAATTAGGGGCCCCTTTCTAAGGAGAAGCTGTTGAAAATTGCACACTCCTTTCCCCTCCCCTTCTCCCTGAACGTAGCCAGAACAGCAATATACATTTCTGAGGTTTGGCAGCAGCATCTGAAAGCATGTCTTTTTGCCAAGGGAAGGCTGGCTGATGTGCATGGGGGCTGAAGTGCATGTTGGCTTGGGGGACATGTGGGGAAGAGAAGAAAAGAGAGAGCAAGCACCTGCACCCTCTGTGCTAGCCATTGCTACTGGCGAGGCTATGTCCCCCTCCCCCACTCTCTCCCAAGGTCCAAGTATCTGTGATATTTTTTTTCTCCCATGGGTTGTATTCCTGGCCTCTGGAATGAAAAACCTCAGCAGAGAGAGAGCGAGAGGGAGAGAGTTGTGCTTATGCTTTGGTTTCATAACAAAACCAGAGACCATTATTCTTGCAACAGACCTCTTTTTGGGTTGAATAAAATCCTATATGACCCATGTGCGGTCCATACAGAACAGGAACAAGTTTAGCTAGGTTGGCAGCACATTGGAGGCTCCTGCTTTCAGGTTAAATTCTGTGCATTGTAATTTTACCTTCTCCTCCCTGTTTCCAGTCGGTTTGTCCATTTTTCTGTCCACCTGCTGTCTGTTCTTCCTGACTTCTAGTGTCAGCTTTCTGAGGTGGAGCTGTCTGTCTTCTTTCCTCCTGTTTTCATACCCCATCCAGGACAATGGATCTTTGATTCCTGACTGGGGCCCCTAGGTGCTTCTGAAATGAGAACTGCATTCATTCTTGCTAATACAATTGCCAGTAACAATGAGCCAAGCTTGTCTAAAATACTGCATTTTTTTCTGAGAAAAATTTTAATGCAATAAAACAAACAAGCAAACAAAAACCTGCTTCTATTTCATATGAAAATGTCATTTTTTTATTACTATTTTTTGTTAGTGAAGCTAAAACCTAAAGCAAGGAACTTCAATTTGTTCAGCCCTGTGTGCCAGATCCAGACTGTGGAGCTTCTTGTGGATCAAATGACCCACCTTAGGTGTTGGGGTGATGGCCTGTGAGTGGTGTGGCTCTGGAATCCAGGGGTTGAATGCCACCCCTCTTCCATATCTTTTCCCCTGTCAGTGATCTGAGCTGCTCATGGTGATGGAAGACCCTCAATTTGATGGCAGAGAAGACAGTATGAGTGCAAGCAGGGGTGGCATTCACCTCCTGGGTTGTGGAGCCATTTATAAACACAGCAGTTTTGGCAGCTAAACTGGCCACAGGTTAATCCCTCACAGACAGCATTCAGCCCATAGGCTGCCGGTTGGACAGCCCTGTCTTAAAAGTATATCCATATTTTGAAAGCTGAAAGATTGAGTTTTGAGAGAGAGAGTAGACAGTATTACGTCCCCCATCCCCTTTACAATACTTGAAAGATTTTTAATTGCAAAGGACTTCTTCTTTGAACATTTTTGTAGTCAAGATGCAACTTTTTGTTGGAAAATAGATTATCAAAAAATATTGACTAGCTCTACTTATTGTATTTAGATTCTTAAATCCCATAGAGAAGAGGCTTATCTTTTTGTGCTGTATTTGCCCAGTATCTAGCCCAGTAGGATGATCCATGTCCAGGACTCTTGGCTGCTGGAGTACAAATGCAAATAATGATGTTGGTAGTTAGTTGACATCAACTGGAACCCACCATAACTTGAGAGTTTTTCAATTTCATAGTTTCATAGTCAGTAGGGTCAGAAGAGACCTGAGCAGATCATCAAGTCCGACCCCCTGTCATGGCAGGAAAGAGTACTGGGGTCAAACGACCCCAGCAAGGTGTTCATCTAACCTCCTCTTAAAGACCCCCAGGGTAGGAGCCAGCACCACTTCTCTTGGAAGTTGGTTCCAGATCCTAGCCGCCCTGACTGTGAAGCAGTGCCTCCTTATGTCTAGTCTGAATCTACCCTCTGTCAGCTTTTGGCCGTTATTTCTAGTCACTCCTGGTAGTGCTTGGGGGAACAGGGACTTCCCCAATGCCTGCTGGTCCCCTCTGACTAGTTTGTAACAGGCCACTAGATCCTCGCTTAGCCTTCTCTTGTGGAGGCTGAACAGGTTCAGGTCCCTTAGCCTCTCCTCGTGGGGCCTGCCCTGCTGGCTCCTGATCATGCTTGTGGCCCTCCTCTGGACTCACTCCAAGTTGTCCACATCCCTCCTGAAGTGCAGCGCCCAGAACTGGACGCAGTATTCCAACTGCAGCCTGACGAGTGCCGCGTAGAGGGGGAGGATCACCTCCTTGGACCTGCTTGAGATGCATCTGTGGATGCATGACAAGGTGTGGTTGGCTTTCCTGACCGCATCCCCACACTGCCGGCCCATGTTCATTTTGGCATCAATAATGATTCCAAGATCGTTTTCTGCCTCTGTACTGATGAGAAGGGAGTTCCCCAGCCTGTAGGTATGCTACTAGTTCTTCCTCCCCAGGTGCAGCAAAGGAATTTGAGCATCTCCTTTGCCATAATGCAACTGAAAGATCCAAATTTCAAAGTAAAACTCTAGAGTAGTGGTTTTCAACCTTTTTTCATTTGCAGATCCCTTTGGACATTTTGAATGGAGGTCCAAACCCCCTTGAATTGTAAGTGTGGGTAGACATACTTCTAATTGATTGATCATAGTCGTCTTTCACGGGCTGCTTAGATGTAGTTTGTGGACTCCCACAGGTCCAAAAACCACAGAGTGAAAACCATTGCTTTAAAGGAATTGAAACGTGTAGCTAAACTCCTATGGACCAAACCTGGTAAACTTCATGCAGCTCGGCCTGAGTCACTCATGACAGGCTTGATGAGTAGGGACCTACTTAATCGTGGTTTTGTAATTTTTGTGGAAACTGCAAAAAATAGCCATCTCCAAAAAATGGCCTTGGCTGTGATTTCCCATGGAATTTACCCCCAAAATGCTTGTTGGTATACAAAGATTTAGATTTAAATTTAATTTTTAGATTTATAATAGTATGGTAATTGATATGATATTTCTGTGGAATTTGCTATTTAATCATGCAGTTTTTGCCTCTTGGCCAATCAGCAGCAAAGGAGGGGCCTGCGGGGGCCCCTATGCCAGTCAACCACTAGGGCCAGGGCCACGTGAAATGCTCATGAAATTGGCTCTGCAAGCCACGAGCAGGCCATGAAAAACCCTTTGTCTCACCATGATTTAAGTAAGTCCCTGCTAAGGAGTCATGTTCATTTCTGTTAATGGCCTGAGCTTGAGTGAGAGGAACATACAGAGCAGTGTAGGGATGGGGGTGCAAAAGGGGAGAGGGGATACTGCTATGCATTTTTTGCGTGTCTGTTCCACTTTGGCAGGAGGTACAGATTAAAGCCTGAGACACAGGAGTTGATAAGCGGTTTGTGAGAGATAAGATATGAAAGGAGCTGTAATTCTGGATTAGAGTGTTGAGTGTTTTTATAAGTGTAAGTCCAGATGCTGGAGAAAGAAGCTGGGCCAGTCCTTCAGCTGGATATGTCTCCATGCGCATGTGTGCTTTGGTGAGCTTTGGCATATTTGGAACTATGTCTCTGCCACAATCCCAAGGAAACAGCACTCAAGGTCGTAGACCACCAAAGAGAGAAAGAAGATGAACTGCTAGGTGATCTTCGAGCAGAGGCTTTAATTTTTGTTTCAGTTTGACTTGGTGAGACACCTCTGAGTCATGAGGCTTCCTTTGCTGTCTTCTTGTTCGGCCTGGGGGAGTCATTTGCTTGCAACAACCATAAATTGCTACCCACACTGTGCTGGCTCAGATGCCATAGCCAACAAGGGGTTTGGGAGCTGGGGTGGAGCCAAGCTTCTGCCCATCTAGTTAGTGAGTAAGCAGAAAAGTAGCCCCCGCTTGCTCGTAAAGGAAGAACTGTCTCTCTCTCAGTCGCTATCGTTCTCGCCTGCTCTCTCTCTCTTAATTGTATGAGCCCTTCGATCCAAGTCCTCAAAGATATCTAGGTATCTAATTCCCATTGGAATCAATGGATGTTAGGAGCTTAAATACCTATGTGAATTCTGATCCTTAACCAAGTAACAGTCTACTCTTTAGATACGTCTGGCACATTCTTTTGCGTGATTGATGCTTTACCTCTTAAATTCTATTCCAGCTAAAGTTGCCTGATTTTTAAAATATAGGGCCGTGTTTTTTTCTTAACTTCCCTGTAGTACAGAAGACCAGAGAAAACATTTTTTAAGTTTCAATCCTGGCATCTATTAGACTTAGCTGTCAGTCAGTAGAGTCTTAATATCACCCATCACAGTGTGAGGGTTTTTTTTTTGTTTTCTTGGGTTTTTTTAGTGACATTTATACTGGGAAAAATCTAGTGTAGACAGAAGGATATTGACAAAAAGTGATTTTGCTGGCATAATTAATTTTACTCAGCTTCGTCTATATTAGCAGGTAGAAAAACAGCTATACTAACTAAACTAAACCTAATTAAATTCTGAATTTAACTAGGAATATTTCTTACCCAGGTGAGGAATCCATAGTTTGGTCATATGCCTTCATGGAAGTGCAGTAGCAATATAAATACATTTTTAGGAGTAAGAAGATTTGAGCACCAGATTACCAGCTACTTTACATCAGCATAGCTTCACCTGAGTTGGTGGAACTATTTCATGGTAACTGGGAATGTAGCACTGAATATTCAACAAGCACCTTCCCAATGCCACTTCTCAGAAGAAGTGTACAAAGCCTGTCAGTAAGAGAAGGTATCAGCAGTTTGAATATGGATTTCTTGTAGTGCTGAAGTATGAAAATATTCTGATGTTTTTTCCAGGTAGGTAAATTGGTTCAAGATAACATTAACTGAGTTGGTTTCCTATGTGGCTGGGCTCCTACCTTTATTATTTATTTATTTATTTATATTTTGGTAGTGCCTAAGGGCTGGCTGATAATGAGAATGTGATGTGCTGGCACCCAACCATCACAGAGTACTAGACAGTCCCTATGCTCAAGTGCTCACAGTCTCAGTGGACAAGGCAGATGCAAAGTGGAGCAAGGGCTCCTAACATCCTAAAATCCAAGCAGAATGAATGATGTTATGGTGGCAAATAGCATGATTTCATGAGAGGCATGGCCAGGTTGAGTTAAACCAAGATCAGTTAGATGTGGAGTAGCTGGAACAAGATGGGTTTGGAAGTGGGGGTGGGAGATTGAGGGTTTTGGCATTGACTGCACGGAACAGACAGCCCAGCAAGAACTACAAGATGTCCTCCCTGTTTCTGCCGCCACTTTTTACTTGCTGATGTCTCTGACTCCCTCCTTGCTAAGTTTTCCCTTGCCTAAGGGTGGGCTATATGGCCATGCATGCCGAGGAGTTTTAGGGAGACAGATGATCCTGACCTGATCTCCTACTGGAGCAAAAAGATTGATCAAGCATCAAAATTGCCATGGCCATGTGCAGCAAGTGTTTGGTAGGGGAGTAGTTTTCATGTGTTACAGCTGCAGTGGGGAGCAATGCTTCATACCTCTGGAAATACTCCCCACCCACCAAAAACATTCAAACATTAGTAACAGCTCCCACTTGACACTGCAGCAGTGAAACACAAACATACAGCTTTTTTCTGTTCCACATTACAGCTTGGGATCTACATCTAGTCTCTATGAGCATTCATTCCCAGTTCTTATTCACAGTGGCATCTTCCTCTGCTTCTCATTCATTACCCAAGCATCTTGACTAGCAGGGGCCTATTAGTGGCTTTGGTCATTTGGAGCAAATGATGGAATCTTCTGGTAAACCCAGAGACACTTGTAGAGGTGTAATATTTTGGTTTTAGTTCCCTCTGCATTTTTATAGTACTGAGGCCAAAGCCACATCAAAGAAGCAAAATCTGGCAATGAATTCCAACCCCAAATCATTATGTTCCAATTAGAGTGCTAAGAAGAGATAAAAGAAGAAGAAAAAACTATCTGTTCTCCTCAATTGCTTGTTTGTGGAGACTTCTTTTCTCTTTTGTGGCATGGGTCCCCAGGCATCTTAGCCCACTAGCCCTTCCAGTCGATGTCTGCCTAGGGAGAGCTCTGGCATTCCTTTTATTAGAGCCACAGTTGGATGGAGAGGTTTGCTAGGCAAAGTAAAAGTCTTGAGGCTTTCATATTTCTTTTTGGTATGGGCCACCTTTTCATGATTTAATCTTTTGCTCTCTTCCCTACTTTTCTCTGAGCATTCGTACAAGTCACAACCAGGAAGGTAAAGCCAATTGCAGGAAGTATGCATAATTGATTCTGCATCGGTCATTCAAAGTTGAAGCAAGAGAGAATTATATTAGTAGATGCTAAGAATCACAAACCAAAAAGATGACAAAGCCATAAGGGAAATAGAGTGCCCGAGCAAGGGACTAATGTAAAAGGGATGAGTGTGAGGAGGGGAATGCAACTAGGTTACAGAAAATACAATATTAGCCAACTAAGCCTGGGGGTGAGGGCAGGTGGAGGGCAAAGGGGAGGGAAGGGAGTTGTGACACTGAGAGAAAAAAGATAGATGCACAGAAACCTGTACAGTGGTCTGCAGTGGTGGAGTGGCTAGGTTGAAAAAAGTTTCTCAGTCTATAGAGTCTTATCGCGGGGGTCGTCTTTGGGCGAAGTGGAGTGGTTTGTCATTGAAGATTCCTCTCAGAGTCCATCAGGTGCAAAGAGGGATTCAGGCGTTCCCCTCTGAGTCGGGTCCAGCAGTGGTTGGTCTGGTGTATTGGCGATGGCTTGTGATGTGCTCGACGTAGATGTCACGGGACCAACGCATGGTGTCGGACACCACGAGGCAGCACATCAGCTTGGCGTAGGAAGCTGTTGTACATGTGCTGTTGCTACATCACAACAGCACACATGTAGTGAGCACTACCTTTGCAGTTCTTCCACTCCTGAATGTCCAAAGTTGCCCCTCAATCAGGGTCTTCCACAAGATAATAGAGTTGAATGCAAGCCTCAGCAATATGAATCTGAAGCTTGAACATAATCCTTAGTACCCATAACTTGCCAGTAAGCATGACTGATTTGCTTCTCATGTCAGCAGCAGTGTCACAACACCAGCGCTTCAAAACCTGGAATATTGAAACATCATTTTCAATGCTCTTGTGTACAGATCTTTGCTTGAATACTTGAAACATTAGAAGACAAAAATGGCCAAGGTAACACCACAGATATGGACAGTTATCTGTATAATATCAAACTATTCTTCCATGTGTGTAAAGGATAGTGGGTTTGCTGAATCTATTTACCTTATCTGTGGTCCAGAAGACTAAGGATTTGAATCTGCCCTAACAGCACAGGCAAGTGCCCAACCAACTGGCCTATGAAGTCTGTTCTTCTTGTTTTGTCTTAGTGGAATGATTCCCAGAGGAGAAACTGAGAGAGCGCCAGTCCAGGAGACCTACCAGCCTGATGGCTGGGCCCATCCCATTTTTCTGGGATATGGAAGATCTAAGGTTCACATTCTTGATCGGAGTCAAGCATTAAAGAGACTTAAACTTGGGTTTCCCCATGCTAGGTGAATGCCTTTACTTCTGGCTATTTTGTAGCAAGGTTCTGTCTTTGGTTTTCACCAGAAATTCTATTCTGGTCCTGGGAAGCATTTCTTGGCAAAATTTCATCAAAATGCGTTTATTCCCATAATAAGCTTTGATGTAATCAAAAAGGCATTTTCCACTGGATACATCATTGAAAAAATTCCTGATCATCCCTAGTTGTACATTATACTCTTAAAATAATATTTATGAAACTTCTTTGCATGGTGGTACAGGTAACCTCATCCAATAACAGTTTGCTGTAGTTGCATCCTACTCTGACCTGGTGTTTCATTGATTGACTGCACTGCCACATCATAACCTAGAGGAGATATGTGAAGGGTGTAGCTTCCTCTCAATCTCTTGTATAGTTCTTGCTATTGTCTGAGCCCAGCAAACTCTGATGCAACTGCAGCATTATGAAACTGTATCAGGTCAGCTTAAAAAGAAATATAGGGTTTTATTTTTGAATGATCTAGGGATTTTTCTAAGCATAGCAGAGCCAGAGTGAAGGATGTGCATCTTCACAATCAGCATGTAGCTCAATGTCAAATTTTGCCACATTTAATTCAACATTTTCTCAGGCCTTTTGAATGAACTAAAAGGGAGAGTTGCCTGAGTAAAGTTTGGAGGAGCAGCATGATTTGTCCTGATATTTGTGGAAAGGCACAGGTTTCATAAATGGAGTCATTGACTCCAGCTTTCTAGAAGATATACTAGCCTGGAGGCTGTATACTGGAACTGAAACTTAAACCAGAGTGAAACCAACAGCCTCAGACAGGTCTGCCATTCAACTTTGTATCCGAGTAGGCTGTTTCATCTTTACATAGACGTGAGTTGGTGTGTGAGTTGGTGTCTATATATTTGTTCCAGTTGCTAAGAATGGGCGAATCCACCTTGTTTCCCCTTCCCTTCATGACTTTCGCAGATGCCTGGTTTATGCTCACTTTTGCTTAGACCCTCTTTGCCCTACTGCCTGGGAGGAAATGGCTCGGTTCTCCAGCTGAGGGCAGGAAGTGTCAAAGGGATTCTTAAGAACAGTCTGAAGAGTGTTTCCCATGGTGTTATGTTTATACTCACCGCAAAGCCACAGGGAGAACAACCTTTCAGATGCTTTTGATTCAACACACTTTGGCACAAACCACATGCCCTTCATGTTTTCTGAAGGGAAGTTTTGAGTTTGGATTCTCTTCCCAAACAGACGGAACGTGCCCTGTCCCTGTGGTTTCCAGGGCTAAACTTTGGCTCTGTATTGTGTTGGGGCGGGGAAGGAGGGGAGAATGGCAGGAGAAGGAGAGCCAGGAGCTTATTTCACCCCCTATACATAAAAGCCAAGCAATCAGCTAACCCAGGAATTTCTTGATCTGAAGGTGAATGGGCCAAGCTAATGTGTTCAGTGATATTACCTCTGTTGCCTAGGGTGGGCGACAGAGCCAGTTCTTCTAGCACAGTGGGGGCCTACTTTTTTGGCAGGTGTGCCACAAATTAGCCTGCACCCTTCCCAAATGCCATTCTGATTCCCTTCCTCTGCCTAATCTGCTGTTCTGCTTTGTGCTCCCTAGTCTGTGCTCCTGGCCCGATCTTGTCCTCTGCTTTGTGCTTCTTGCCCTGTGCTCCCTGCCTGATCTCTGGTTCTGATTTCTGCCTCCAGCCATTCTGTTGCTGTGCTGCCTGGCCCCATCCCTGATCTGCCATGTGCCACATACAGAGGCAGCCCCTGCCATTTGTGGCATACATGATGTAGGTTGGCCATGGCCACCCCTGTTCTAGCAGACTAGGGGGAAATCGTTCACTGCCTCTCTCTGAAACGGCAGTAAGGAGCTCCGTAAGATACAGCTATCCCAGAAATGGGTTCCAGCCACCTTACAGGGGTTTTTTTCTTTGAACGTTCTGGGTTTTTATTGAAGAAATTGAGTTCTTTAAAGCAAAACAAAAATAAAGCTTTTAATGAAAAGCATTTTGGTGAAAATTTCTGTCATTGAAATACCCTTTTCCCCTGTGGGGGAGAAAACTTGAACAAAAGAGTTTCCTTCAGATGCCCTCCAGATGCTCCAGATTCCTTCCTCCAGATGCCTCTGAACCAATTTAGTCTATCCCTCAGGTAAAATGGCTCCCTGTATTCTGCCACCAAGGCTATGTTGCCTGAATTTATCTTCACAACCCTGCAAGGAATGCAAGGGCACAGGACTTCTGTGAACTTGAATGACCAGCTCCCTCTGCTTTGATGGTGGAAACATCTAGCTCACACTGAATGCGCATGAACCTTCACAAAGGGCATTGGTGTAATCAGTCCCATCCTGACATTACATAGTTTATTTGCATAGCCTTGCCCATACCCATTATAGTAACACCAAGCCTTTCCTCTCCCCTCCCACCAAAGAAGTCAGATTTTTCAACTATTGAATTCCCTTTTTAAACAGGTAGAAGTTTCATTCTTTCCCATTATAGCTTTCTTGTAGAATATTATTAAATAAACTGAGGTTTATTACCTACCCCTGATCTCTCTTTAACATCTTCTGAAAGTTACTAGCACAAAGCCTTGCACAACAGAAGTTAAAGAAACATCAATTTAAAATCAACATACATTTTTCTTAAAAACAAAACTGAACATTTTTTTTCTAAGCCCCGCATTCCAGGCTCTAAAGCTGAGATAATCTTCTGGGGAAGTTAATGGATATTGTTAATAGCTGGATCAGATTTATAAAGAGCTAGAAGATGACAAACAGGAGAGTAGGAGATAACCTTCAGTAGGAACAATGAATAATCACTTATAACATCGTAGTAGAACATCCTTCCAAGGTTCTGTGGGTAACATGTTTCATCTATTCCAGCTAATTCAGATTATGATGTTTAATTATTACTAAGGGTTAGTCTCTACTGTCTCTGTCAGAAGTTGTTGGCGCAACTGCTCCAAGAAACAAGTTTGATTTTATTTTTGAGTGGCTATGATGTTTGTAGGTCAGAGCTGTGTCCCACTCTGTGTTACGTGTGCTTTGCTACAGCAATCTAACCATGCCACTGTTTGTGGTGAATTTACACCAGTGGTTTTCAACCTTTTTTCATTTGTGGACCCCTAAAACATTTTGAATGGACATGCAGACCCCATTGGAAATTTTGAGGAGTGGGTCCCTTTGAATTATAAGCGTGGATATTCATGTACTTTTGATTGATCATAGTCATCTTTTGCAGACCCTTTAGACACAGTCTGTGGACCCCCAGGGGTCTGCAAACAACAGATTGAAAACTACTAATTTACATTGATGTGACTAATGCAACATTATAGTTAAACATTAGAAGGTGTCTTCATCCTGAACCCCTTTTTCCAGTGATTTCTGGCCTAGCTGGAAGAGATGGCCTACATCCAATCCTCCCCAAAGTACTGAGGGCTATTAACAATTTGAGGAGCGGGGAGGTGTGGGTTTCTTCATCAAAGTGAAGACTGGGGATCAGATGTAAAGACCTAGGATCAAAATCATTACTACCTTGAACCTTGCATTGCCATTTACAATAAATGTGTGCGCCAAAAGGGTGGAAAGCCTTGCCAAATCAGAAAGGTGGATCTTACGGAGAGGCACAGTATGCTTCACAGAGTGGCCTCCATTATACTTCTTATCGAAGGGTCAGTGATGACCGAAGGGACAGAGTAGCAGAGACTGGGCTGCTGGTCTTGGCTCCGATTCAAAGTTCCCACAAAGCCTTGGGGTTTCAAGTGCATTTCTACGTGTAAATTTCTTGGGATGTCTCTATTTGGGCTGATACTTCGCAAGCTGGTGTTAGCTCATTTTTTGTGTGAACTCTGATGGAAAGTGTGATAGGAATCCATTTTGGAGGGATTCAGTCTCGACTAGAAAAGCAGTTTCCACCAAAGACATTTTTCTAATGCTTTTCTTTAGCTTGGATAGCTTTTGTTTTAAAACCTGCAGTGTGTCATGTCCATTGTACTAGATGAGGAATGGTGCCTTTGGCATGTTTCAGTGTATTTGGTTTTGAAATAACAAAGTCCTGGGTGTGGTGTTTTAAAATGGTGTATACTGAAGATGTGCAGTATGTTAATTTCTGCAGCATCAAAGTGTTCAGGGAGATTACCATAGCTGCAGCTGATTCTACTTTACTTTCAAATGGGGTGGGGTGTGTTAAAACATATTATGATCTTCTATTGGACATCCATCCCCTATTGAGTCTGTCCATCTCTGCACGTATCTGTCCAGCCATCATCTGTGCTGCGAGTCCCATTCTGCCTTCTGAGGGACCCCTGGAATGTCTCCATTTTCACTGGATAAAATAATAACTGAGCGTGTCTGGCTTCACCCTTTGTTCTCATCTCAACCTAGTGTCCCTTAAAAATGTGCTATGTTTGGAGAATAGCTTAATGTCATTCTGTTAACAGATGTGTTGTAGGTGTTCATGTGGATTTTGGCTGGCACCTTCCCGCCCCTGCCCCTGGGAGAGCACACATATTTACCTTCAATTGTCATGCCTGAGCTCTTCCAGCCTTGGGCGAATGGGAGTCATCGGGTCTCTCTCTACCCTGGCTTTGCAGTTTATGCCATACGTTGTTTTCTGCGTGCTGGAATCTTTGTCCCCATTCTGTAGCCCCCAAATCCGACCTTGTCAGAGACCACACACGGGTGTCTCTCGATGAGAGGGAATGTATGGAATGTTTTTCAATGAGCAGTTTATGAAATTCCTTCCCTATATGTTTTCGGAAATTCTTTAAGTTAAAGAGCACAAACATTTCTCAAAGGGAACCAGAGTTCACAGGGGCTCAAATACAGGCACTTGTTTTTAAAAACATTCTTTACTGGAAAAGAAGAAGTGGGGGAGGAAAATGTAAAATAGAGATGTAAACAATGAAGTATAATCTCTAGTTGTACATGTGCGCACACATATGCTTATAGAGGGAGGGAAAAGGGAAGGGAAGTAAAAGGAAAGAATAAAGCAGAGGGGCTGGATGCCTCAAAAAGGCTGGTAAGAGGATATGTTTCCCTGCTTTGGATTTAATGCACTGAATATTTTAGTCAATGGAAGCAATCCAGTGTCCCTCCAAGACAACGGATCCTACTTTCACAGGGCTTTAGAACCAGTTTTAAGGTCCAGGTTCCAAAAGAGACTTAGGTGCTTGGCCTCCATAATGCAAATCTGGGTACTGGGTTGGGTGCCCAGACACCCTATATAGTGCCTGGGGAGAGTTAGGCACCTCAGAATGGGAATCACAGAAACATATGCACTGAGCAAGCAGCAAGCTAAGCTAGCCAAAGGGGACACAGTAAGAGGACATAAGTGATTCCTACATCCTGTTTCTCGCTGGAGCTTAGGTGCTTCCTTCTGCTCTGCAGTCACAGCCCAGAACTCTTTTCCAAATGTTGGGGACTAATCCCTTTCTTCCCGTTCCAGGAACTATTGGCCTATTTTATCTTGGAAGAAGAGTTAAGTCTCCTTCCCAAAAGCTAGAGAGTCTGACTCTCTCTGTCCTGCTTTCTCTATTTGATCCAATGCATCTTGAATTTCTTTATGCAAAAATGGCATGGGTTCACACAGAGACAGGGAGTATACCCCCACTGGAGAGTAGGCTCTAGCCAAGTGGATGGATTGCTCTCTTGGGA
This sequence comes from Alligator sinensis, assembly GCF_000455745.1. Classification (NCBI taxonomy): domain Eukaryota; kingdom Metazoa; phylum Chordata; order Crocodylia; family Alligatoridae; genus Alligator; species Alligator sinensis. The sequence continues at coordinate 434,362 of NW_005842647.1, read as the reverse complement.
GGTAGGGTTGAATCTCTTGAGGAAGAGGCGGATATTGAATCCAGGCTTCCATCGTGTTCGGTGAGTATTCCAGTCACTGATCTGTTATATAAACTTGGGGCACCATCTTGTCCTTGGTCTGTGTTTTGAAAGAAACTGGCATCTGCCACTGTTTTTTGTGGAGCTCATTCTGGGAGCTCATTGTGGAGCTCATGTTCTGAGAATGCCTGCCAGATTAATACCTTATGGTGCTTCCTGACTTATGGCAACATAAATTTGGATCTGGGATCTCTCACCAGCAACGGTCATGTTATCAGTAGGTCCATAACAATGTCATTTAACAGCTTGCTTGAAGAAATCCTGGCTTCATTGTACCTAAGAGGAAAAAATGCTTTTTGACTTCAAACGGATCAGGATATCACATACATTTAATTTTGAGTTTAAATTTTATTTTTCCTGCCTTCTTTTAAGTTGCCCTTTATGCTTGGCACTCGCTCTCTTTGGTTCTGATCCAAAACCCATTGAAATCAATTGAAGTCTTTCCATAGACTTCAACAGGCTTTAGTTCAAGCCCCTGGCATGCTAAATAATCTCTCTCTCTCATCTTTCAAGTCCTTTCTGTAAAATATACATCGTACTCAAAACCTTTAGGTATAGTAGATCTTTTCTAACATCTGTATCGCTTGGTAATTGACTTTCATTTGGTAAAATTGTGTGTGTGTCAGTAAAATAATAAACAGGATTCCCTGAGCAGGTTAACACTTTATCTTCTCTATGAGAATGTGCAAGTTTACACAGACACTTTTTGCTTACACCAGTGTTTGTGTTTTTCTTTTACCTTGCTCTTATTTTATATACATCTGTGTTGTTATAGGTTTTTTTAAATCTGGTGACTGAAAAATGGAAGGTATGTTGGAGTAAAAAGGCAGGAGTGCAAGGCAAGTAGAAAGCTGAAAACTGTTGTGATCTTCAAAAATGCCTTGTGCATTCTCTCTTCCTGGTGAATGGAGATTCCAATTCTTTGTCCCTGTAGTGGTTGCATGACTTACCTAGGAGGTCAGCCTTCCCTGTCTACAACTCAGTAACCCATTCCCCTTAAAAGGAGCTTCTCATCTTTGCTCCTGCTCATTTATTGATATTTTATTATCATTCTTAGTAATACAAATACAGTGGCACCTACAAGACTGAACTGCTTTTGGGGCCACATTGTGATAAGCACCCAACCACCATAATATGCAATCTTTGCCCTGAAGAGCTTCTAATAAATAAAAAGGAGGAGGAATGGAAAACAAAAGCCTACAAAGCTTGTTCAACATTGTACAGCAGGTCACTGTTAGGAACAAGACTGGAAACCTGTGCTAAGTACAGGCATTCAAAAAGCTGGAGGCAGAATCAATCTAAGTTGCATGGTTTTCTGTAAGTGGCATAGGTTAGATCAGTAGTACACAGAACAAATGAAATGGTTGCCCTTTGTTGGGGAGGAAGGGGGCACACAGGTTGCCTGCACTGGCACAGGCCAGCAGGTTGGGGGTGCTCCTGCACACCTCTGTGTGCCCCGCGGGCTCCCTGAGCTGCTGGGAAATTGCCTAGTGGAGCTGAGCACCTGGGCCACCACTGATTGGCTGCTGGGCATGGGCTAACATGCCCCTCCTCCCCCTGCCATATCAGCTGTCAGTGCTCAGTATTGCTCGAGCCTGCAGGGATGAACTCAGGAAGGCCAAACCACAACTGGAGTTTCAGCTAGCAAGGGATGTGAAGGGTAACATGAAGGGTTTCTACAAGTATGTCAGCAACAACAGGAGGGTCAAGGAAAGTGTGGGTCCCTTACTGAATGGGGAGGCAACCTAGTGTCAGAGGATGCAGAAAAGGCTGAAGTACTCAGTGCCTTTTTCACCTCAGTTTTCACAGGCAAGGTCAGGTCCTAGACTACTGCACCTGGCAGCACATTTTGGGGAGGAAGTGAACAGCCAACAGTGGTGAAATAACAGGTTAGAGACTATTTAGAAAAACTGGACATGTACAAGTCAATTCGGCTGAACGGGATGCACCCAAGAGTGTTGAGGAAGTTGGCTGATGTGACTGCAGAGCTGCAGGACATCATCTTTGAAAACTCATGGCAATTGGGAGAGGTCCTGGATGATTGAAAAAGGTCAAATGTAGTACCCATATTTAAGAAGGGGAACTACGGACCAGTCAGCCTCATCTCAGTCCCTGGAAAAATCCTGGAGCAGATCCTCAAGGAATCCATTTCTAAACACTTGGACAAGAAGAAGGTGATTAAGAACAGTCAGCAAGGATTCACCAAGGGCAAGTCATGCTGGACAAACCTGATTTGCCTTCTGTTAAGATGAGATGACTGGCTCTGTGGATGCGGGGAGATCAGTGGATGTGGTATACCTTGATTTTAGCAACACTTTTGATACGGTCTGCCACAACATTCTCCCAGGCAAGCTAAGAAAGTACGGGCTTGTTGAATGAACTGTAAGGTGGATAGAAAACTGGCTCGAGCATCGGGCTCAGAGGGTAGTAATCAATGGCTCAACGTCTAGTTGACAGCCAGTTTCAAGTGGTGTGCCTCAAGGGTCGGTCCTAGGTTGGTTTTGTTTGATATCTTCATCAGTGACTTGGAAGATGGCATAGAGTGCACCCTCAGCAAGTCTGCAGATGGCACCAAGCTGGGGGGAGTAGTAGATACACTAGAGGGTAGGGCTAGCATTCAGAGGGCATGTCTATATGAGACGCTACGTCACCATAGCTCATTGCTATGGCAATGGAGCCTTGACAGGCACAAACCGTGATGCTGCCACTACTGCACAGTAGCAATGAGCTACTGCACAGTAGCTCGTTGCAACTGTGCAGTAGACACATGATAGCCACAACCCCACCACGCTGCCTGCCTGCAGCTGACAGATGCCTCTGACAGACAGATGACATGGCAGGAGCTGTGGGGGGCTGTTCACCCATGTCTGGCACATGGTCTGGTTGGGTTGCATGGGGCTGCACCTGCTCATGGGGGTTCTCCTGGACTCAGTGTAAGGTCTATGTTTACACTGTGGGGTGCTTCGTGACGATGTTTGTGTGGGGATACAGATGCCTTCCTTCCCCCCCAATGCTGCCTGCCTGCGGCTGACAGGTGACTGGAGGCCAGGCTGCGGAAAGAGTCTGTGGTGGAAAGGGTCTGTGCTGACTCAGTTCTGTGAGAGACCTCGGTGGTGGGGCCCGCTGAGCGCTCAGCCAGAGCAGAGTGCAGGGCAAGTCCTAGTGCACCTCCCTGCCAGCAGGTGCTAGTGGAGAGCCATAAAGGAGCCTGGAATGCAGGCATGCAGCAAACTAACATGAATCAATAGGGGATCTGGTACAGAAGTTCAGTTCACTTGAATTCAATCCACTTGGGTCTAACCTAAATCAATTAAGTTTGAGTGCACATCAATCCAGGTCTACTTTAGACTGGGTCCTGTCAGTTTTAAACCAGTCTATGTGTGCCAGACTTCTGTTCTGTTATGGGTACAGACTGGTTTCCAGTCTCTTATACCAGTAAAGATGTAATGCCTGTACTTGGCCCCTGTCTCTGGACTATCCACTGAACTACACTACTTCTCAAAACCAGCCATTTCCTCTATGTACCAATCTCCTTACCCACGGTTGCATTATGGTCACCTTGTTAAATATATCTAGTTCTTTCTTATTTCTCCCATAGGCTCATTCCAGTCTATGTATGGCTGAAACCATTATCCTGTGTTACCACATTAACCACATCACCTCATCCTTCTAGCCCTTTGATTTCTTTTTTTTTGCGCCACATCCCAGTTGCATTTACTCTATCAAGTCAAGTCAGTCCTGAGGCCACTGCAACCACTAGGGCACCTTAGATGCTGTGCCTCATTAGTGATTCTTTGGACAATGTGACCTGGTGGCGTACATCTCTCCAGATTTCATCTATGAGGCTCTGCAAAATGTCATCCCTCTTTACAAGTCTCCTAAATAGTGATGATTAATAGTATTAACAGTGTGTTAGGAGCCTGAAAGTAAGAAAACAAGAAAAAT
>NW_005842647.1:425551-430308 GCF_000455745.1 Alligator sinensis | reverse complement strand
TTCCTGCTGCATTGGGTTTGCAATCTAAGCATCCAGCATACCAAGACTAGGGGTGATGGAGCAAGGACACAGACTGAGCATGAATGAGCAGTTAAGTGTGTTGTTAGTTTGGTGAGTGATTTGATCTTAATCTCTGCTTTAAATGAGATTGCAAGCCTGCTGGAAGACAGACTGATAAAGAAGAGGGAAGCTATAGCAAATCTGGGCCAGGTAGAGGTTGGAATGGAAATGGTCTGAATGGGAAAAAGTGAGGAGATGAGAATGGGAGAGAGAAGGTGAACTTCATGAAGCAAAGTGGGAAAGAAGAGAGCCAAAGGACCAAAACTCTAGTGTGGATAGTGGGAAATTGATGTAAGACCTTGAGGCAAGGGTAAGAAGATTCCCTCTAGAGCTGTTCCTCATAGTTTTCTGCCATCTCCTATCCTCCCCCTTTTATCACAGTTTTGATATAAAGGACATGCTTATATGTCTAACTGTGGAGAGCTAATATAAAGCCCTTCCTCTCCTAGCAGGTAAGAGCTGCTTGCAAGTTTAAAGGCCCAATGAAGTTTTTGTAATAGCTTATACATGTCTTCCTGATCAGACCTTAAACATGATTTCAGAAGCAGCTGTTTGAAAAATCTCCCTTAATCTGTCCACTGGAGGGAATGGCTCTAGGACCACAGGGAAACAGGATTAGAAGGGGCTTCCCAAGATGTTGAGTCCAATCCTCTGCATTCACAGACACTTGTGAAATGAAGGAATCTCCAAAATAGATTGGAGATGCCAGTCTGACCTCAGGGTAAAATCCCTTTCTGATTTGGTGATCAATATGACCCTGAATGGAAGAGCAAGACCTTCTCGCCAGAAACCTTTGGGTTTCTAGTACTGGGAGGAGCTACACCAATTTATATTAGCTGAGCATCTGTTGTATTATCTTTGATAGAAGACAGAAATAAAACATTCCAGAGAGCTGTAAAATGGAAGATCAAGTATTCCTGCAATGTAATTCTCCAAATAATGGAGAAGATAAAACTCCAGTAGAGCAGACACAGGAGGTATAGTACCTGAGCCATAACAAAAGATCAAACAACACATGAAACCATTATAGAAATAAAGATGGAGTATCAATGACTGAAGCTTGAGAGAAAAGAGGTTTTAAGAGAAGCTCTGTTGCAAAGACACAAGACTCATGGATGGACCCAAACTAGCACCTTGAATCCCTACCTCTTTTGAATGTAATGGGTGAATTCTAAGCTCCAAAATACCTCATCTAGCTTTGGGTCCAGGTCAGAACCTAAAATTCAGGCCTTTTTCCTAGTTCTGATTTGAATAGTTCTGAAATCTAAAGCTAGTTGCTAGAAAATATGTCAAAACCCAACACTGTTTGCAGTAAAGGCTTGGTTTTAACAACTTGCTTATTGTTTTACAAAAACGTATTTGTCAAAACATTCATTTTTAAATGAAAAGTTCCACTTTAGTTCATAACTTTTTTTTTTTTTTACATGAAAAATCATTAATTTGTAATAAAAGGACAAAACTGAGGCAAAACTGTTTGAAGTAATTGACTGGAAACATTTATATGGTCCTAATATGTTTTTGGTTGTTTATGTTTTATGAAGTTTCTGGTTAAACCAGAATTCAAGTCTAATATAATTCCACATCCAAATGCCCCCTCTCCATCCATATGTAACCACAATTTAAATTCAAACAACATATTCCATTCCAAAACTAAGACATGATCCTGATCAGGCTAAAGGCTGTTTTAGTTGCAATGGAAGTTTTGCAAATCACCAAAATAGGAAAAGAATGAGACCCTTCAGTAGAGGACAAGCTATTACTACTTTGTTTGGTTTTCAAACCATCTGTCTAGCAGCTAACTTCAGAAGTAGACTGTTCCATGCAAAGCTGTGCAGTTGCCCCATCAGATTTTTCTTTCATTATTTTGCTTTTCTTGTTTTGCCTGCATTTTGGGAACTACGTGCCACCAGGGGACTGTGGTATTTTTTCATGTGCAGACAAAAAAGACTTCCCAGTGCTGAGTGGAACCTTAGCTGGGGATGTTTGAAAATGCACAGTGCTCAAGAAGGGGTGATGACCTTTTTGCAGGCTTCCAGTCAGAGAATGAAGTCAGCCAGTTTTCTCCTCAAGGGTGTGGGGAAGGGGAAGCGAGGGACAGGGCACTGTAACATTTTGGATCATTCCAGAGGTGAGAGGTTGAATTCAGAGAAACATTAGAGAATGTGAATGGGTAACTTCATTAGCTGATTCAGGGTTTATTACAAAATTGTGGAATTTGGGGATGGGAAAAAAACCATATTGGATTAAGTCATTTTATCCATCTCTGCAACCAACCAGTGCAGGGCTCTTCCCCACACTGTTCTCTCCAAGCTAACTTTAACCCTTTCTAATGCTGAATGACCACTGCTGAAGAACAGAAAGCAAATGTATTTCCTTTCCCTCTCTACAACAGAAAGATAATTGATAATTTGATCTTCAGACTTTACCTACCATCTGTCCTTCATGATTTGCTGAGAGCCCCAGCTTGATCTCCTCTTTCAGCCCAGAAAATAGGTGAAGAAGTGGTAGTAAGGATCAGATAGAAAAAGCAAGCTGCTGATTGAATAAAATCTTTTGGTAGTAGGGAGACGAGATGAAGTGCTACTCACTCTACAAAAGGGTGTTGTGTAATATTGTGTGCTCTCACTCTCTCTCCCCCTCCTCTTCCCCACATTGCCAGAAGCCTTCCTTATGTGCCCCTTCCTGTCTTTTCATACACTTAACAGTAATGATTTTCCAGTTGTCTTCCATCTTCAGGTTGTTGGTTTCCTGAAGACAAAGGCCTGGTGCATAATAGGACAGCAAGGTTTTATATTCAGCAACAAAGTCATTTGACCCTGCAGTATTAAGGCACCCCAGGCTAGACAATGTGTGGCAGGTTGGAGATAAAAGGCAATGTAAAAAATGAAGTATGGAAATAAATAACACACTCGGTACAGTCTGTCATGTTGGCATTCAGTTCAATTTGTTTTACGCTGTCCCAGATAACCAATTTATAGGGTACCAGAGATGTCTGTGTGAAGCATGCAGAATGGCTTCCTGAGGGTTGTCAGGAAGGGGCTGGGCAGGAGCATCTTTTAGCACCTAGAGAGGCAGAGGAAGCAGTTTGGAATCAGGGAAAAGCAGATTAATTGGCAATTTGTGGTTGGCCAGGAAGAAGTCACCAATCAGCATTTGAACTATCATCTTTTTGAGAGAGGGAAGTTGGTGCTTCTTGGAACCATTGTTTCAGGCTGCCTGCAGACTCATACAGACATCAGCACATAAGTTCTTTAAAAATTTAATATTAAGCTGCCAACTAGAGTTCTGCAATGTGGGAGAAGTTTGTACCTGGCTGAGCCACCTCAGAATTCATCAGGCCCTGGATGAGAGAGTAGTGTGGGAGCAGTCCAACACCCACCCTAAGTGAATATAACATCTGAGACAGCAATACGCAGCCTACATTTCCTTATGCTCAATATCCTATGGCTCCTAGGATTAAAAAAAAAAATGTTTGTTTGTTTTTCATTTTTTAATAGATTCTAAAGCAAGGAGTCACTACCCTGAGCAATCTAGTCAAATGTTCTTCACACACTGTCTGTTATTCTTTCTGGAAGCTGTGTTAAAACACAACTTTTAGAATGGTATTTGGTCTCTTCAACAGTTTCAACCAATGGTTGGTCTATCCCCTTTCTTGGTTGTTCCAGTGTTTTAATTACCCACACCTGCTAGGAAATTACAAGTTATTTTGAGGTTGAATTTGTCTAATTTTAGCTCTTAGCCATTGGACCTAGTATGGTTTTCATTTGAGTGACCAAAGTATCTCCCACTGTTGGTTAAATTTCCCATCTGCAACAGTGATCAAAACACCTCTCAGCCCTCTTTTCAGTAATCTGAGTGGATTCAGTTCTTAAAGTCTTACTTATTCTCAAGATTGGGATCAATTTTGTGACCCTACTTTGATCTCCATCCATGTCCAGGTATGTCCATTTCCATATTTTTAGAAGCGTGGACACTAGAAGAGGACACAGTAGTCTAATATCAGTCTTACCAATGTTATATGCATTGCAAGATCACTTCCCTATTTCTATTTGATATTTCTCTTTTTATACATCTAGGCTAGGGACAGAAATTATGTATAAGTGACTGGAAACTGGTTCAAATCTGTAACAACAGAACTTCAGTGCACATAAACCACTTTCAAAGTGCCCAAAAATGGTTTAAAATAAACCTAGATGGATATATTATTAGACTTAACTGATTTAGGTTAAATTGGTTTATTGAACTTCTGTCCTAGATCCTCTCCCAATTCAAGTGAACTCAGTCCCCCAGCATCCCAGGATGCTTTTCACCTCCTCTGCAAACCCCGCTTCACAGAGTAGGTGGAGTAACCTTAGCTCAAGCTGTCTGCTCCAGCTGAGCAAGGAGGTGTGCTTTAATGCCCCCCAGCTTCTGGCCTGAGCTACTGCAGACACCTGGCTGCATTTCTGGAGTCAAAAGTGAATGTCTGTTCACTTGCTTATTGGTTCAATCTACACAGCTTAGACTAACCTGCAAAGATTGAATTGATTCAGCCTCAGGCTTTTTGACTATGTACTTAGCCCTAAGGATCACACCAGTCCTTTTATTCATAACTGTCACAGGGCACCTCAGTGCCTGCTCCTAGAGAGGAGAAACTGCCAGGGGGAGAGCCCTGGCAGAGCCTAACGAGCCCAGCTGAAGGTTGCCAGGGTAACGAG
>NW_005842647.1:422583-424396 GCF_000455745.1 Alligator sinensis | reverse complement strand
CGAGAATAAGAGGGTGTCTTGGGCCGGCCTTGACACGGAGCGAGGGACCTCGAGGAGATCACGGCCCTCCTGACGGACCCCACCGTGACAATAACATTGTACTGAGGCTTCATGTTGAGGTGGTTAATTATTATGAACCCTGTGTTTTCTGAGCCATTGTTTTTTAAAGACAAGAGTCCCACCCCCCTGGCCCCAATCTGGTAAATAGACCATTCTTTGTTGCCAGGTTGAATTCCTTTCATTTGGCTGTATTAAAATGTATTGTGCTGGATTGTAGCCATTTAACCAGGCAATTCAGATCAGTCTATAACAGTAGCCTTGCTATTTCCTACACCATGCTTATTTTGTATTCTCTGCAGACTTAATGAGCAGACATTTTATAATATGATCTAGATCACTGATAAAATTATTGAATTGCATTGAACCAAGAAATGGTCATTCTTATTGAGGTTTCCCCATTAAAGACTACATTTTGAGATCTGTCAGTGAGCCAGTTTTTAATTCATTCAGTGTATGCACACTACAATTTTTTTTAAATCAACATTTCATTAGGTACTATGTCAAGCTTCTTTGAGAAATTCAAGTATGCTTTATCAGCATAGGTGTCTTTATCGGCCAGATTTGTAATTGTGCCAGAAAAGCTAATATGCTATACTCCTTTTGGCCGCACAAGCTAATTTCTCTTCCTTGTAGGTTCTGTTTCGGGGGTTCATTTCTCCATTGAAAACAAAGGATCTTAACTCTGTTAAGGTTCTGGGTTCTAGACTAGCTATTACAATCAGAAAACAGACCTTGATTAACTTACATAATTCTCTAAAAGCATCCGCTCAGTGTGTAGCAGTGACCAAAAAAGCCAATACAATGTTGGATACCATTAAGAAGGAAATTGATAGCAAAATGGAGAACATCATCATGCCATTACATAAATTTATGGAGTTACCCACATTTTGAACACCGTGTGCAATTCTGGTCTTTGCATCTTTAAAAAAGAATGTAGTAGAATTTTAAAAAGTACAGAAAAGGACAATTAAAATGATCCAGGGCAAGGAACAGTTGCCATACTAGGAGAGACTAAAAAGGCAAGCACTTTTTAGTTTGGAAAGGAGAAGGCTGGAGAGGTTGGGGGGATATGATAGAGGTTTATAAGATTATGAAGGATATGGACCAAGTGAACAGAGGACTCTTGTTCAAGAAGTCCCAGAATACTAGAGATAGGGGGCACCTTCTGAAATTAGTAGATGACGGGTTTAAAACTAACATGAAAATGTACCATATTTATTTGAATCTAAGATGACCCTGAGTATAAGACGACTCCCCAGTTATTACATTATAGACATGGAAAATTATAAATATTTTAATTTCTCCATGTCTAGAATCTAGTTATCAGAAGGTCATCTTAAATTCATTCCTCCTACCACTGCCACAAAGAAAGTAGTATTAGAGAAATCAGTGGCTGGGGGCCCAGCAGCCTGTCCTATGCCCCATGTCCGTGACCCCTTACCACTTGCCCCCCCATGCTTGCCCCCTGTCTCGGACGGCCAGAGCCTACTCGAGGTGATTTAGAAATTGCTCGTTCGTTAGGGCGGGCTGGTGAATGGAGAGGCAGACAAGGTTTAATGGTTGCAAAAACGTTTACTTACACCGCTTGTAGTTGCGACGCAGATGGTCCGGTCGTCTGAACAACTATGTGAGTTGTTCCAGCTGGCAAGGCCCAAGCCAGTTAATCCATCCGCAAATCAAGCCGGCGGGAAAAGGGTACATCTGGGATTGCGCTCGGCGACGGGAAGAAAGATCGATAGGTGATCAGTCTATC
>NW_005842647.1:413456-422482 GCF_000455745.1 Alligator sinensis | reverse complement strand
TTTCTGCTGCAACAGAAAACCTTTACTTTTGCAAGAGGCTCTCGTGTGGCGGGAAAATTCCACCATGCCAAGGCACCAAAATCACTGGGTTGTGACACCCCCCTGCTGTCACCTCCCCCCACCCCCACCCCATGCCTTCTTGTCTCTCTTTTGTGCCTGCCTACCTTTGCAGTTGCTCTGTCTCCACTGCAGCGCATGGAGCATTCGGCCAGGCCAGGCAGTAGTAGCGGCTCTGGCTTCAGCCTCCAGCCCCAGTTGAGGCAAGAGCTGCAGCAGCTCCGTGCTGCTCCACATTCCCTTTCCCTGCCCTCTTCTTCCTCTGTACTCCACTTCATCCATGCCCTGGGTGGCCCTTTCCCCATGTTTCTTCCTGCACCATGTTGCCTTTCCTTGCACAGGGTGCCCTTTAGGAGGGTTATGTCTTGTAGGAGAAGATTGTGGGGAGGGATAATTAGCAGTGGTTGTTGCAAAGAGCTGTTAAGGGGATATATGGGGAATGTGAATGTGTTATGCCTCACTCAAACAAGAGCTATCAATTTTTTACCTCCCCCCACACTTCCAGCCTACACTTTCCTCCAATCTATGATACACAAGCAGAAACAAATTATCTCTATAACAACAGTATACCTTATGTCTTGTATGCCTTCTTGTTTGAAACTAATTTCTTCATTCTGTTTTGACTGTCCTCTCTTGCTGTGTTACACTTTATACTGTAAGTGCCCTAGAACAAAGGCCAGTACTTTAAAAAAATGTTAGAGGCTTCCACTTTGCTGTATAAAAGATAAACGTGAATAGTTTTCACTCTAAAAAAATCACACCTTCAGACTTTTGAAAGAGAGTTTGGTGTCAAGGCAGTCTTGAATGTGCACGTCATCACCCAATGGAAATCAGTGCATAGCGTGACTGCAGTAGTCCTTGCAGTAGCACTTGTAAGTGACCTTTTCAGTATGTCATCACAACTTTCCACTCCATCATGCAATAGCAGGAGGAGGGAGCATGCTGTTGGTTTTCTGTTCCCTTGTCACCATTGGGACACCAATTGTAAAGCCCATTCTTTCATTCGCTCCTTAATCACATGCACTTGAAGGAGACCTAGACCTTCATCGTCCTCTTGGCTTCTTTGGTTAGAATGGTCCCAACCACATTTTCAGCTGTTGACAATTGTGGTAGCAGACACCTGTGCTGTAAAATGTGGAGTAGGAACATATCATGTTGGATTCCAAGACGTTTGACAATAACATCACATCTGCAAATTGAGGCATTAGGTCATTGTTATAGAAGTCTCCAGATTTCTGTACCTTTGCAGACCTGGTACAGAGCTGCCCCATTTTACATTCTAGGCGGGAAATAATGTAAACAGTGAGCAACACATCAAGTCACAAGAAAGACTCAGCTGTTTGAATGAGCAAGAAGCATCCAGTACTTGGCAACATTCTTCGTTACATCTCTTATGAGTTGTAATAAATACATCACAGCCCTAACTTGTTAGTCAGCCATCTTTATTCAGCTGTTTTGCATGCATTCTCACCACGAGGTGGCAATATAAAACCATATGTCACAAGAACCAGTACAACACGGAGAACTCCAGTTCCAGTTTCTCTGCTGCCATGAATTGTGCCCTGAGTCCATTTGTCCCTTACAGGTAAAAACACAAATCCCAGTTCAGGGTCGTATGGATACAGGCAACCTGCCTGACAACACTGTGGAGGTAATGCCAAGCCTGTGTCAATAGGGCAGAGGAGTCCAGTATAAATATATATCATTCCCAGCAGGGCTATTCTCAGAGTCAGTTCTAGGTGACCCATGTTTAAGTGGATGTACAAGACCATACATAACTGCTGGAGAGGTGTCAGGGCTGGAGAGCAACTGAAATGCTCTTTTCAGGATCACTGTTTTCCCTAGGGTCACATTCTGATGTCTTAGTTGCACTGTGCAGCACCTTACTTTACAAACAGTCTGAACCGAGCAAGCTACTACCTTAATGTGAATAAAGGAGGCAGAGAACATTACCTATAGATGCTCATATAGATGGCACAAGAGTATAAGAGAAGCGAGGAAGGAGACTAGCTGAATATGGGACATGACTATTAATGGGCTGCTTACCCATGCTTAAATCCAAGGATTGCAAAACAGAAACATGTATGAATTGTATGTGTACAACTGTAGGCTCCTTCTAGTGTACAATCCAGAATTTCACAGATTTACCCCAGACTTAAATTCCTCACATACAGGAATTTACCCTAGACAAAATTCCTGATTTTCTTGCCAACTTCTTTGAATGGGGAAAGTTTAGCCAAACCAATCCTGAAAGGGGCTGTGCTATGTTTTGCTATGATTTTGGAAGCCCTCTTATGATGTTCTGTGTCTCTGTTATACCTACTCATATTTATGAGGGGGGCTAAGAGGGAGGCCCATCATCCTTTACTTGCTTTCTATAACAACCCTTCCCAACACCTAGTAGAATCTAATGAGGACTAGGGTAGAGAGAGTAATGATTTCCTGCATCATTGCAGATAGTGTTACTATATAAGAACCAAATATTGATGGTACATGTTGTTATCTTCTGAAGTGCACCAGGTATATTTTACAAGAGGAGATGAAATTAGAGAGTTCCAATTGTGTGATCTGGTATGGCAAATTTTAAGTTCTTTGAAGCCTAAAAGGGCATTTCCAAACCACAGATCATTTCCAGAAACAGGGACACTCTGGTGAACGAGAGGAGAGAAAGTCTGTGTATGGCAAACTTGATACGGTAAAAAAATCCTTTGCAATGAAGTCATTGGACAGAAAGTAAACTGCTTGCAAGCCCTTTTACCAGAAGAGTTTGGATCAAGACTTTCATGAATAAAGAGTTATATGCAAAAGTCAGGGCATATTAACTGAAGGGGAATAAAGGACTGTTGTACCATAGAATGGTCTGAGGACTTCCACTGAAATCTCTGTGTGCCTGTGTCACTCATGGGGAGGATCAATGCACATGGTCCCTGTTCCAGGATCAGGTAAAAGAAAGGGTGGAACGTTTCACAGAAAATGGAGTTAAACATATGTTTTATCAAGTTTTTGGTTCACTAAACTTTGCTTAGCTTGTGCAATGATTCCTGGCTCTGCTCTCTGGCCTTCACCTTTGACTAGTATTGATTAGTTGGTACCTAGCATGGCATAAGATCTAAACCCTTGTTAAAGCAGTCTTCTCTCTCTCTAATGGAGTTGGTAATTTTAACCCTTTTGTTGGGAAACACCCCCCCTCATTGGGTGAGAGATACTTTTGAAAGCTGAAGCTTTGAAATTAGACAGGAAAAAAGAGGAGAGTGCACATTCCCAGAGTGTAGCCCTAGCTCTTTAATTAGTAATGTTTAAACTTTTTCTTTCACAGTAGAGGCCTCTCCCAAGTCTGGGCATCCATTGTGGTAGGCATAGGATGAGCACTTAGTGAAAGACAGCATCTAACATGAAGGATTCAGTCTGAATAGTCAAAGAGTTGGAGGGCAGAGAGAGGCCTAGAAAGGTAAAGTGACTTGGCTGAGGACAGGTATCAAGTCAGTGACAGAGCTGCAGATAGACCTCCGAGGTCTCCTGGAGTCCAAATCTAGCGCTGTCTCCAAGAGAGCATGCACAAACCATTAACGTTGAATTTGTAAATGTAATTGTGTATGTTCAGTTAAATAGCAACAATCTTTAACACAGAGTTATGGCTGTCCAATAGTTTACTATCACCACCATAATGATCTGAAACCAAAAAAAAAAGAATTAAAGGAATGCAAACTTAAACACCTGGAAATCAGGAGATACAGAGGTGAGTAACATACTATCTTCATGATGTAAGCTTAACTCTAACCCCTGTCTGCTTCAGACTTGACTGTAAGTTTTGCCTTAGCAATGAGAGTGTGATAGAGTTTATCCTTCAGCTTTATTGTGGTCTGTTCCCAGATTGTTTTTGCAACATCTGATGCTACTGGATGTTCTAGTCTATATGTGTATCCATATTTTGTCATCACTCAAAGTGAGCAGAGTTAAGGTTGCATCATGGGGACAGTTTTTTCCTCACTTCTGTATCTCCTGGCTTCCACAGGTTGAAATTTGTGTTCCTTTAATTCTTCATTTCTTGGCTTCAGATCTCTGCTCTCTGCTTTCTGGGTGGTGATGGCAGCTTATGCTCAAAGCATTAAGTGTATTCCAGGCTAGCCACCCCAGGTTTGCCATGTTACCTCTTTGCCACCCTTCTTCTGGGAATTCCTTCTGAGACTGCTTAAAATCTTTCCTTACAGAATATTGCCATGTATATCAACTGACTGCTGACAAAGACCTGGAAAAAGACATCCTGTGAACCTCTGCTGAGACAACCTACAAAATTTGGTGCTGAAATGAAGAATGCTTGAAGCATACTGTCCGAGGCACATGCAGTCCTTAGCATATTTCCATTGTGTCAAACTGCTCCAACTCATCCTACCTTCAGTCAGCTAACTGTGAATGCAGTTAAAATGCATATGGATAAATGCTGTCATATAAATGTGGAATGCAATGAAAACAAGGGCACATCCTCTTTCCTTCTATTGACTCATTATGCACTTATACATTTTAAGTCCAGAAAGGACAATTAGATCATTTAGTCTGAATTCCTATATAATACATGCACACAGTACAGTTTCATCCAGTTACTAACCATATTGAGCTTAATACCTTGTGGTTGTCTAAACTAAGTATCTTCCAAGTCAGCATAACTTGAACTTTTGCCTTCAAGAGATTGAGAATCCAGGCTTTTGAATTCATTTTATAAAATGTTGTGTTTTTCCAGGGGATAGTATCATGGGAAGCCCTTGCTCAGGTCACCTAAATATGAGTTATGGAGACAGAGCAATTTTCAAGATGATGAAACATGCTGATGTTAGGACTCTTAGAGTAGCCTACCTTTTAAACGGAAAGCAATGCTCAGATTTAACCTATAGCAGAGCTGACACCTTGCTATAACATAAGGACTAATTTCACTAAATGCCTCATTTATTTTAGTGGAATCTCATTCCTTCAGATCATTGTCAGGAGTCCATTAGTGAAGTAGATAGAGCAGAAACCCATGGTTAAATGAACATGGAGATTAACCTCCTGTTTTATTACTTTAGATGCAAGTAGGCTCCTAGTACACAGTTGAAACATTCTCCTAAAGTTGTTGCGGGAGAGGGGAGGAGACCCACGTTCTGTCTGCCTTTCACATGGTTCATCTAGTCCTTATAGTCTTTCACTCACCTACCCACAGTCTATTCACCACTCAACCTCTTCTGCAAAGAGGAAATCAATACACAGTTTAACTAGTGATTCTGTTCAGTGGAGGAAGGGATTCCATGGGCTTGTATATTCAGTGATGGCCTTCATAGGTACTTTCAGTAAGTGGCCACATGAGGCACTAAACCTGAAGGGTCACTTAGTGCCTCCAGTAGAAACAAGCTGCTTTGGAATATGACACTGGATTTGAAGTTAAGAAGCCAGAGTTCAGTTTCTAGATATGCCACCAACCTTCTCGAGGACTTTGGGATAATAACTGAATCCCTCTGTGGCTCAAATGGGCAAAATGCTAAATTAGTCTTTTAAGCCCTTCTTCAATAAGGCAATGCTGCTTATAGCATCTGTTCTTCCAGAAAGACTAGATTGAATGATCCATATACTATTTGCCTCAATATTCACCAAAAAAAAGCTGCAGTCAGACACCTGATATTGATTATTTGAACAAGGAAGGGGACAAGCTGAGGGATGAGATAACAAAAAAGACAGCTAGAGAACTTTTGATGGGTCCGAATGAATTCATGTCATCAGGGCCTGATGCAATTCATCCCAGAGCACTGAAAGAACTGGCAGAGGAGATCTCAGAGCCTTTGCAATAATATTTATAAAGTCATGTGAGATGGCCAAGGTGCCAGAAGACTGGGTATATATAATGCCTCTCTTCAAAAATGTCAACATAGTGCCCCTCTTCAAAAAAGGAAAACCAAAGGAACTATAAACTGGTTAGCTTCACCTCAAGACCCCAAAAGTTACTGAAACACATTATAAGGAAATCTGTTTACAAGCATCTGGATGAGGAAATGGTGATCACAACCATCTGGCATGGATTTACTGGTAGTAAGAAGAAAGTGTACCAAATCTTTGAAAAATCATGGCAATTTGGAGAGGTCCCAGACAATTGGAAAAAGGCAAATATAGCGTCCATCTTTAAGAAAAGGAAGGAGGAGGATCTGGGGAATTACAGACCGGTCAGGCTCACCTCCATCCCTGGAGAGATCATGGAACAGGTCCTCAAGAAATCCATTTCCAAAAACTTGGAGGAGAAGGTGATTAGGTACAGTCAGCTCTGTGGATGCGGGGAGAGCAGTGAACATGATATACCTTGATATTAGCAAGGCTTTTGATACGGTCTCTCACAACATTCTTGCAAGCAAGCTATGGAAGCCCAGGTTGGATGAATGAACTGCTAGGTGGATAGAAAACTGAATGGATAGTTAGCTCAAAGGGTAGTAATCAATGGCTTGATGTCTAGTTGGAAGCTAGTATCAAGTGGAGTGCCCCAGGTGTTGGTTCTGGGGCCAGTTTTGCTCAATATCTTCACCAGTGACCTGGAAGATAGGATGGAGTGCACCCTCAGCAGGTTTGCAGATGACACTAAGCTAGGGGGAGTAGTAGATATGCTGGATGGTAGGGCAAGGATTTAGAGAGACCTAGACAAATTGGAGGATTGGGCCAAAAGGAATCTCATGAAGTTCAGTAAGGAAAAGTGCAAAGTCCTGCACTTAGGACAGAACAATCCCAGGCATTGGGACAGTCCCAGGCTAGGGACTGATGGGCAGCTCTACATAAAAGGACGTGGGGGTTACAGTGGACAATAAGCTGAATATAAGCTAATAGTATGCTCTTGTAAAGAAGGATAATGGCATACCAAGCTGCTTTGGTAAAAGTGTTACCAGCAGATTGGAAGAACTAATTATTCCTCTCTAATCAGTGCTGGTGATGCCGCATCTGGAATACTGTGTTCAGTTTTCAGCCCCCACTATAGAAAGGATGTAGACAAATTGGAGAGAGTCCAGCGGAGAGCAGCAAAAATGGTGAGGGAGCTGGGGGACATGACTTGTGAAGAGAAGCTGAGGGAACTGGACTTATTTAGTCTGGAGAGAAGAAGACTAAATGGGGATTTAATAGCAGCCTTTAACTACCTGAAGGGTGGTTCCAAAGAGAATGGAGCTAGACTGTTCTTAGTGGTGGCAGATGACAGAACAAGGAGCAATGGTCTCAAGTTGCAGTAAGGGAAGTTTCGGTTAGATATTATGAAAAAACTTTTTCATGAGGAAGGTAATAAAGCACTGGACAGGTTATTCAGAGAGATTGTGGACTCTCCACCCTTAGAACTTTTAAAGACCTGGCTAGACTAATCCTTGGCTGGGATGATCTAGTTGAGATGATCCTGCCTTGAGCAGGGGGTTGGACTAGATGACTTCCTGAGGTCCCTTCCAACCCTAATATGACTATGATTCTATGACTTTATCTCCTTCTTAAACAAAGTAAGCACTTGGTTGGATGAAGGGAATGCACTGGATATAGCATATCTGGGTTTCAACAAGGCTTTTGACAAGGTCCTATGTGACTTATAAACAAACTGAAGAAATGTGGGCTAGACAGTACTATACAGTGGATAGACAAGTGGCTTGATACTTGCAAGCAAAGGGTAATTATAAATGGATCCATGTCAGAATGACAGGTTTCAAGTAGAGTCCCACAGGGGTCTGTCTTGGTCTCAGTGCTGTCCAATATGCTTATTAATGATTTGGATGCAGAAATAGCTTCTTTAGCAAGTTTGCTGATGACATGAAACTAAGAAGCATTGAAAACACATTGGAAGAGGAGCACAACTGAAAAGATTCTTGACAGATTGGAAGGCTGGGACAGAGCTAACAGGTTGAAGTTCAATGCTGACAAGTTCAAGGTGTTACATGTCAGGAATAATCAAAAATATAAATACAAAATGGGTGACGCCTGGCTGGATAGAAGCACCACAGAAAAGGATCTGGGAATCTTTGTAGATCACAGATCCAATATAAATCTGCAGTGGAATATAGCTCCACAAAAGGTGAATGTGGTTTTGGGATGCATGAATAGGAGCATTAGGTGCAACACATGATATGTGTTGGTGCCTCTTTACTTGGCACTGGTCAGGCCTCATCTACAGTATTGTCTGAAATATTGGGATCCATATTTTAAAAAGTCCTGGAAGACATTAGAGAGGGTCCAGACAGGTGACAAAATGATAGAGGGCCTGGAAGGCAAGCCATATGAGGGGAGAATGAAGGAGATAGGCATGTTCAGCTTCTATAAGAAATAGTCAAGAGAAGACATGACAGCATGTCATTCAAATATTTGAAGAGCTGTCATAAGGAGGAAAAATACCTTTTATCTCTTACTGCAAAGAGCAGAGCATGGACCCAATAGCTTGACATTTCAGCAAAATTGATTTAGATTGGATATCATGAAAAACTTCTTCACTGTTAAAGCAGTGAGGCAATGGTGTAGACTGCCTAAGGAAGCTGTGGACTCTCCATCATTGGAAGTATTTAAGAAAAGGTTGGCCAAGAAAAGGGAAAGGTTGGAAAGGGATCTTGGAGTCCTAGTGGACTCCAAGATGAACATGAGTCGGCAGTGTGACGAAGCCATCAAAAAAGCCAATGGCACTTTATCGTGCATCAGCAGATGCATGATGAATAGGTCCAAGGAGGTGATACTTCCCCTCTATCGGGTGCTGGCCAGACCGCAGTTGGAGTACTGCGTGCAATTCTGGGTGCCGCACTTCAAGAGGGATGCGGATAACCTGGAGAGGGTCCAGAGAAGGGCCACTCGTATGGTTAAGGGCCTACAGACCAAGCCTTACGAGGAGAGACTAGAGAAACTGGATCTATTCAGCCTCCGCAAGAGAAGGTTGAGAGGCGACCTTGTGGCTGCCTATAAGTTCATCACGGGGGCACAGAAGGGAATTGGTGAGCATTTATTCACCAAGG
>NW_005842647.1:410329-413257 GCF_000455745.1 Alligator sinensis | reverse complement strand
CTCTTTCCTGCTTATGCAGGGGGTCAGACTCGATGATCTATTGAGGTCCCTTCCGACCCTAACATCTATGAATCTAAGAGGTCAGGGCTTATCTAGGAGTAATTATGCCTATGCTCTACTATAGGTATTTCTCATACTTCTGAGATGTATTGGTTGCCACAGGGGGGCTGGAAGAAATTCTTTTCCCTTCCTATTGCTACATGTCAGAGGGTTTTTTCATCTTCCCTGGAAGAATTGGGTGTTGGCTGTAACCAAGATGGGATTTTGAATGGGGTGTGCCTATGTTCCTCCTAGACTTAAACCTGGAGGTTCTTGGCTAGAGGGTCTTGCCCCTCTGCTCAGGGTCAGACTGATCACCATATTTGGGGTCAGGAAGCAATTTTGCCCCATTGTCAGATATGTATGGACTGTGGGGATTTTTCTCTTCCTCCATAGTGAGGGTGTGTCCCTCTTTGTATCTCTTGAGCATATTTTAAGAACCCTCCCAGCAGCAGGACACTGGCAACTGTTGTCCCCCTGCCTTCCCTGTGGCAGGTTAGGGTGTTATGTCTTTTGACTGTTTTGGGGTTGACTATGTAGTTTTACTAATAGGTTAGACCACAAGTGTCACGGGTGCCAAATCCTGCGGGGCCAAATCCTGCGCAGCCAGATTGGGGCTAGGCCATGCCCCCTCTCTTTCATGTGGCTGGATTGGTGTGGACTTTCCCCTGCCCTACCTCTGTGCAGCTGGATTGGGCTCTCCTATGCCTGTCCTGCATATTAGATCAGGCCCATGGCTGGGCCCACTCTACAGATGGACCAGCCACTGCCCATCTGGCCCACATGGCAAGAAGATTGGGCACCACTAGGTTAGACAATGTATTTGTATAGTATGGTTTTGATAGGGATGATCCTGCCTTTGGCAGAGAGTTGGACTGGATGACCTCTGAAGGGGCTTTCCAGGACTGCTTTTCTAGCTAGTAGAAACCAATATAGTGCAGTTGCCTTTAGCTGGGCTCTGAAAATTTACATCAGCTGCAAATCTGGTCCTTGCTATTAAAGAAGAAAGAAAAAAGGAAACTAGAAGTACTTCTGCCTCAAGGACTTACAGCTTTTATAGCCAGAAGGAATGATTACAAAAATATAATAATTATACATGATTTGTGTGAAACAGGCCATAAGATTTTCTCCAGTAATTCCTACCTCCATCCCAATGACCTTGCTTGAACTGAAGCAAGAATTAAGACATCACACAGGAGATGGAAAGGGCCAGCAGGTGGGCATGTGTCATGGACAGAGGGTATTGCAGCGGGAAGGGAGTTGGCTCTGTGTGCAGACTGACTGGCACAGAAATTTGCTGCCAAGTGGGATGTTATTTGCAATAGGTCTCCTTCTATTTTGGCAAGAGATGTTAGGGCAAGTGGATACCAGAAACCCTGATGATGTCTTTCTGCAAGTCTGGATATGTTTACTTTATTCTTGCCCAGCTTGTTGAATGAAAGATGACGATGACACCACCCTCCTTCCCAACCCTAGCTAACAATGCAGCACTTGGTCACTTATATCAACACTGCACTTCTCACAAATACTATCTATATAGTACTTTCTTTTGCTCAACCATCAGTATTGTGCATATGAATTAACAGAGAAAGTACTGACTGTTGAAAATGTCCCTTGAATAATTGAATGGGTATTCTCCACCCCTGGGTACATTCAGTCCTGATGCCAAATGCTGGCAAGTCAGGTTCTTTATCTACTGCACAAGTATATCATGGTCAGTACCAGGACCAAACAATCCTCATAGATGTCCTGATTGGACCTTCTCTAGGTGAGAGAGCAATTCCATTTCTATGGTCAAATCCATTCTTGGCCTCCCTGCTTAGTTTTATCTCCCTCAACTGAAGCCTGTAATCTATAGCAGTATCCATCAGGTTCAGGAAAGATTGGACAGTCCATCCCATTCCATCCTACCCATCAAGGCCTCCATTTTGCTTAAGTTCAATTTGGACCCTCTTATGTCTGACAGTCTCTTTAGGGCTCGCAGATGTCCTCTCACCATACTAGTTCCAGGGCCTTTGTTAGGATCATGAATTTACTCTGGATTGCCTAACCCTGAAAATCCTGGTAGAGTGCAAACCTATGACCAGATGTGGTCAGGAATTTTTCAAATACACATTTTAAACCCCAAATGCTGTTTATCTAAACAAAAAAAATATGCTGTGGTAAACAGATAGTTTGGATGAAATTCCTAAATAAACCAAAGAAAAAAAAGGTTACATTTTCAAAATTCACTATGTCTTCACCCATAGTTTAAGCTCTGAATGCTAAAAGATTCACTCTGATTGTCCAGAACAAGTGACAACAGCTGTTATCATACCCATGTAAGTGCGTAACAGGGATCTCATGTCTGACAGCCCCCACCCACACCAGGCTGTAGTTTCATCTGGAAGGGAGTATCTTCTTTTAGTGGAGAAAGTCTGTAAGGAGCTTAAGGTCCACAAGAGGGTTGTGGAAAGCAGGGAGGTTTAGATAGAAGGCAAGGAAAATAAAGAACGAGAAATAGAAAGGATAGAGTATCATAGAATCCTAGAATCAAAGAAGTAGGGTCGGAAGGGACCTTGTAGATCTTGAAGTCCCTGCCTGGGCAGGAAGAAAACTGGGCTCAAATGACCCCAGCCAGATAGGCATCAAGCTGCTTCTTAAAAACCCCCAGGGTAGGAGCCAGCACCACTTCCCTTGAAAGTTGGTTCCAGATCCTAGCCGCCCTAACTGTGAAGTAGTTCCTACGGATGTCTAATCTAAACCTACTCTCCAACAACTTGTGGCCGTTATTCCTTGTTATCCCGGGGGGTGCTAGGGGAAACAAGGTCTCCCCCAAACCCTTCTGGTCCCCCCTAGTGAGTTTATAGATGGTCACAAGGTCCCCCCTCAGCCTTCTCTTGTGAAGGC
>NW_005842647.1:351820-408211 GCF_000455745.1 Alligator sinensis | reverse complement strand
ACTGTGCACCTCCTGGGTTAAGTGGAGGTCCTGTATCTCGGCCAGGAACCTCTTGGAACGGTCCGACCTGGCTGACTGCTCCTCTCAGCAGATGTCCGGGTAATTTAGACCACCCATGACAACTACATCCCTTGCCTTAAGTGCCTCTGCAAGCTTGCCCGAAAATTCCCGGTCCAGCTCCTCCCCTTGGTTGGGGGGTCTGTAGTAGACCCCACCGTTAAATCCCTCTCCCCACGACCCCCTTGTATCTTGACCCAGAGAACTTCAGCTTGGCCCTCCTCTGACCCCATTTTGCTGGCAGAGGATGTGTATTGCTCTTTGACATAGAGCGCCACACCCCTTCCCTTCCTTCCTTCTCTATCCCGCCTGTAAAGCCTATAGACCCTAATGCTAACTGCCCAGTTGTGGGATGAATCCCACCACGTTTCTGTAATCCCTACTATGTCTGAGTTTGAACTGGCTATTCTGAGGGCGAGTTCCTCCTGTTTGTTCCCCATACCACGAGCATTGGTATACAGGCATTTAAGGCCTTGTGTAGCTGTGCGTGCCACCCCCCGATTAGGAAGACTATCTGGACCCCTGTGTCTTACTTCATACCTCATAGTATGATCATCTTGGATAGGAAAGAGGAAGATGTCTTCAAAAGCTGAGTGAGTTAATAGGATTCATACTTCTGGATGCTCTTGCAGATTGAAATAAAACTTTTAGCTGGGGCTCAGGGACAAAAAGACACGATTCTTGTAACATTTCAAAATTTGGAATTTCAATGCATGTCAACTAGCCCTATTACTATGTGAAAAAGTGATTTTTTTCCAAGACAGCTTATGCATTTTATAGGAATTTAAAAATGAAGGGCCAAAATTACTAATTTTGAAATGTTTCACCTAACTTCAGAATGCTTTTAAGCTTTCTCTCATTATCTTTTCTCCACTAAGGGTAATCCATTAGCTAAGTTGCTATTTCTCTTTAGCCCTGAAAGCATCATCTGCTTTTATGTCTGCTCCTTGCAAATTAAGCAGTTCCATCTGGGCCCTCCCCGATCCATTGGAACTGGGTGAATAGAATACATCTACACAGAAGGGAAGAGTTGGAAGCTGCCCAAGGACCCAACAAGTTGTAGAAATCCCACTGGTAAAAAATCCTGTTTTCTAGTGCCTATGCCTCAGAGCTCCATGCCCTTTAGATATGGCCCTACAAGACATCAAAATGGTGAAAAGGGGTCTTTCGATAAGAAAAAGAACAAATTGGAAGTGGTTCTTTTTTATTTCTCTATGGTTTCCTTCATTTTGCCAACTCAGAAGAGGAAACCGGCTACTGAGCTGCATCTTGCAAAATATAATTAATTTCAGTTCAAGGTTGTTTAAATTCTATCCAGATGAACAAGAGGAGAGATTTGGGTATAGTTCTTAAAAGCAGGTACACTTAAAACCAGCCAATAGAAAGGGCTGGGCCACCACTGACTTAACCCTGGCTTGGAATAAGGGGACAAGGAACAAATTAATTCTTGGCCTTTTTCAGACTTTCTGTATGCAGAAATACTGAAGTTACTGAACATGGACCCTTTTCTACTCTGGCATTTCTATATTCCATCGGGGGGACTTTGCACTCCCTCACTCCTTTATTCTGTGCTGAACTTCAATGGTACCTTTGGTCTATTTGAAGAATGAGATGGGCAAATATGTTGGTCTCATTACAACACCTCCTGCCGCTGTCTTGTAGAGGGCATCTTTATTAGAAGACTCTGCATGTATGCATACTCGTGCATGCTAGAAATCAGTTCGTGTGCCATGCAATACGAAAATAACCAACTGAATAATTTTAAAAGAAGTCACACACTCAATCCTGGCAGCAGCTATCCTGGGGCAACTGCTCCACCATTCCTCCTCCCACAGCCTGCCCTTTATTTCCTTACCCGGAGTGGCCAGTGCTTGAACTTCAATAGATGTAATTTTAAAATTGCCTCTATGAGCTTTCTAAGTTTCTCCATCACACCCTAAACAAATATGCTTTTTTTATTTGTTCTTCTGAACTCTCTGCTGAATAATCAGTTCTTCCCCTACTGCCATGTTTCTGCTTTAATCAAGGACAGATTCTTGTGAAAATGGTTGTTTTTTTAAATTTCCTAGAACTGCTCAGATTTGGCTGCCCCTCAGGGCTTTAAAAGGGAGTAAGGTTTAAAGAGGAGAAGGGTTTAAAGGGAAGTGAGTAGTGGCCTATTTGCTCTCAGCTTTAACCATTTCACCATTTGCAGGGTAAATCTTCTCCCTGTTCTTTTTAGGAAATTGTTAGCCATGCTAGTCTGAAGCCAGTCAGAAGGCAGGATAGATATGCACCTTTATAGACTTGCTAACTAAGATATATATAGAGAGAGCACAAGCTTTCATGAACCCAAGTTCACCTCATCAGATGCTTTGAAAGGAAGTACAGAAAGCAGAATATAAGATGAAGAGAAAAAATTATAATACAACAGACAAGAGAGGAAGGAGAGAGACAGAGAGATGGAGGGTACAGGGCAGTGCTAGGGGAGAAAAGCAATGGGGCAGCAAACCCACATTGACAAAGTCCCATTGACATCAACAGAAAGAGTCCAGATGACTTTAATGCACTTTGGATTAGACCCATTGGGTAGTTATGCACATATAAGGTCCAGCACTGGAAGACCTTAAGACTTTTCCTGTTATAAGGAATGTTGCCCACCTTATTTATTTCTCTGGGAACTGAGCACATTCAGGAGTTCAGACGCCTTGCCATTTTCTTTTTACAGGATCCTGTTTAGCCTGGATGATCCTAATGGCCCTTTT
This sequence comes from Alligator sinensis, assembly GCF_000455745.1. Lineage (NCBI taxonomy): Eukaryota > Metazoa > Chordata > Crocodylia > Alligatoridae > Alligator > Alligator sinensis. Next base: position 405,410 of record NW_005842647.1, on the reverse strand, counting down.
CTGGTTTAAAAAGCTGTTAATTTATACTACAATACTTCTTGCCTTTCTAAGAGCTACTGTTTCAGAGTGTTTGTCTGTTGCTTCACACCAGCAGCCATATGGCCAAGGACCTGTTGTTTAATTTCATTTTTTGAAATAAAGTGTCATCACACCTGTAGTGGCACCACAGATCTGTAAAAAGGATTATAAGTAGTAACCAGGTTTGAGTCCAGTCTGCCAGGAATCAAGTTCCTGATTTGGTGTTTCTCCTACAACAGTGGTGCCAAAGAATCATTTTCGTACTTGGTCAGCGTGACCAAATTTTACTTGACAGAGTCTGTTATGAATACAGTAGAACTTGGATACTTTACAGGAGTAGGTTCCTAATCCCCTGTGAAGCCAGTGGGGTTGTGAATTAACCAGAAGTATCCAGAACCATAGCAAATAGCTTCATGAGACCTCTGAGGCACTCCAGCTGTTTTCTGCAGCTTTTATTTCAAAGGCTACTGCTTCTCCAGTCAACTATGCAGGACAACTGAGGAGCTCCAGCTGATCACAGAAATGGTGCCTCTTGAAGTAAAAACCACAGCAAACATCTGAGTGACTTGTCCTTAATGGCAAGGGACAGAAATTACACACAAACTGGTATAATTGATCAGAAACAGGTTCAGATCTGTAACACAACAGAAATTCAGTACACATACACCACTTTGAAAATGCCCAAAACTGGTTTGAGATGAACCTGGTCAGATGTAGCATCAGACTTAGCTGACTTAAGTCAAATTGGGTTATTGAACTTCTGTCCCAGATCCCCTCCAGATTTAAGTTAACTCACAGTCCCCCAGCATCCCAGGATGCTTTGCATCTCCTCCACAAACCTCATTCACAGGGATGGTAGGCTAACCTTGGCCCAAGCTGTCTGCTCTAGCTGAGCAGGGAGGCGTGCTCTATTGCAGGGGTGGGCAAAATCCAGCCCACAGGCTGAATCCAGCCCACCAGGCATTGTCATCCAGCCTGCAGGTGGGTTCCTACCAATTTAGTGTATCTGGCCAGCCCGGCTGCCCCTGTTGTGTTCGCATGGGACCAAGCCCTGCTCACTCCCATGGAGGCAGTGCACGCTGTACTCCCACCCTCGCCCACAGGATGGCCCTGACCCTGGTCCCATAGGTAGGGAAGTGGTAGCAGCAGTAGTGGGTGGGTGGGAGGATGGGGGAGTAGCAGTGGGCAGGAGGGCAAGAGAGTAGGGAAGCAGCAGGGGACAGGTGGTAGTGGCAGTAGCGGATGGGGGCAAAGCAGCATCTGGGTAGGAACATGGGGCATGTGCTGGTACCCTGGGGCCAGGACCAGTGCTGGCAGGGGTCCAGGGCAGGGTGGCAGGAGCATGGAGCCCGAGTTGGTGGGGGCACAGGGTCTGTCTGGCTCCATTGTGCAGGACTCCCCAAGCTTGCATGCAGTTCCTGGGTTCTCCGCCTGAGCCATGTGCCTCTCGGGGGAGCCCTGAGTGATGGAGCCGGTGGGCTGGCCCCACTCGCTGCCATGCACAGGTCATGGGGAATGTGCTATGAAGCCTGGCTGCATGTGAGCCCCATGTGATAGAGCCAGTGGCCCGGCCACATGCAGTCTTGGGGCTTACTGGGGACCCTCTTCCCCGCAATATACACGAGTAAGACTTCATTTTGAGCTATTATGCAGTCACCTATATGTACACTACCCAAGCATACACATATCAGAACAAAAATATTTTAAAAAATTAAATTAAAATATATCATTGGAGATGTTTGATTTTTAGTATGCAATTTGTTTTTTTTTCCAGTTCCAAGATGGGAAACCCGCTTCCCAAAAGGCATACGACTGGGGGCAAGATGAGGGACTTCTAGTGGCAAAGGTCAGGGGTTAGGGGCAGGACTTCCAGTCCCAAGATGGTGACTGGGAGCAAGGCAGCTACTCTTGCAGCCCTTGACAGCTCACCAAAACTCATTAAGTGGCCCTCCAGCTAAAATAATTGCCCACCCCTACTCTAGTGCCTGCCGGTTTCTGACCTGAGCCACTGTAGGCATGTGGCTGCATTTCCAGAATCAAAAGGGAATGTCTGTTCACTTGCTTATTGGTTCAATCAATGCAGACTAATCTGGAAAGATTGAAATGATTCAACCTCAGGCTTTTTGATTGTCTGTACTTGGCCAATGTGACAACCCTCTGCAAAGTAATCAGGTTGCAGACTATCTAGATATGAATGATCCAGGTTCTAGTGTCCTTCTATTCCCACCTGTAGGCAATTTAACACTTCCATGTATTCTCTCTCTATTTGCATGTTCTTTGTGAGCATTTCCATGATGTATGCATGTACATTAGGCCCTTTTCAAAATAATGTCAGAGAGACTATTTTTAACTATTCCATTGTAACAGTTACGACCTGAAATGTTTCCATTTTTCTGGCATGGGATGTTTAAGTTAATGTATAGCAAGCAAGTTAATATATAAATACATAATTAGTTTGACATCAAGTAATTTTTAATTTGTGATTTTTTTTGTTTCATGAACATTTTCAGAAGTTTGAATTGTCTGTCCTGATTTGGGGTGAAAATTGTCAAACTCATGAAAATTCTTGTGGGGCAAGAAAACTGTTTCCCATATACAGTAAAATCCACACTCTACTAACCGGAATTTCTGGCCAGCCAGCCAGACACAGGGGGAGGGGAAGTTTGCACATGGCAACGGCGGCCACCACCCTGCACTGCTGCTGCTCTGCGTGTGGCCACTGCCCCCCGCCTTCCCCCCTCCCCGCCTCCCACTCTGCGTCTGGCCAGAAGCTGCTGGCGTCAGGTACCAGCATTTTTAGATACCTGGCACCCCCCATTCTCCACTTGTGCCGGATGACAGGGATTTTACTGTACATCCACATCTTATTCAGGATGCACATCTGAGTGCATGTGCGTGTGCACACATACTAATGCACACACACAATGCTGCCAACTCACAATTTTGTTTCATAGTCAACTATTTAATGTCCTGTTTAAAGCTCCAGGTCCTGGAATAAGGTTATTAACCTTAGTTTAAAAAAAATTACTGTTTCTAGCCCTCCTGGCTGTAGAGAAAATCTAGAAAACATTAAACACTCCAAACCCCAAAACAAATACAAATGTGTGCATATTGTTGTTTTTGTTGTTACTATTATATCATGTGATTCTTAAGCTAATATCATGATTTTAAGGGCCATGAGTCATTAGGATTTAATGTTTGGGGCTGCTAATGCTGTGTACATATATGTATAACCCAGCAGGCTGTTGAAGCTGTGCACAATAGTTTGGAAGCCTTCAGTTCCCCAGGCTGGGTTAGCCAACGTGGCAGGGCAGCCTTAGGGGTACAGACCCTTAGAGCTACGGACTAAGAGCTATGAGCTCTTGAGGCCTAGGCAGGCTGCCAAGGATCTGGGTGGATGATCTGGCAGGAAACCGGGTAGATTGCTAAGGTTTTGCAACCAGCTTGTGTTTCTGAAGAGTTGTTGAAATCTATACATTTCTGTGAGATGTTCTGCTTTCAGCAAAGCAATGCTTCCTGATGGAAAAAACCTTCCATCAGAAAATTTTCCGCCAGCTCTACTGACAACCATTAGACCACGTGGCTCTCCACAGACCACCAGTGTCTCACAGACTGCAGTTTTGGCTCCCCCTTGCATACAGGATTGCAGGGGACTTAAGCTGAGTGTCCGCCCTTGATCTTCTTCCTGAATTCAGCCACCCTCACATGTCACTGCATCAAGGGTCCAGCACCTGAGAACAACATTGGTGGTTACACTTTGAAGACCACACTGTACCATGAATGTTGTGCAGTGATGTTAACATCCATGAGAAAGGCAAACTAGAAACTCTAAACCTGAGTTTCACAAGACCTTTCAAACAGGTTCATGAAAATGGAAGTTGTGCTGAAACATCTGGTTTTAGATCCAAACCAGAGCTTTTTGACATGGGAAGAAGCAAAGGTATATGTATCCTTCTCTATGCTTGATGATTATGTCACTGATTGGGAAGGGCCAAGGTTCTAGTCTTTGCTCTGCTTGATTTTGAATAGAGATTGAGTGACTGGGGATGACAATCTGGAAGAAAAGGGGCTTGAATCTGGTCCTCCACTATCCCTAGTCAGTATCCAGGCTACAAATGCCAGGCTACAGTCAGCATTTCTCTTAATCTCTCCTCTTCCCTCCAAGAAAAAAATGTCAGATGAAAATTTGGGTGAAGCTGACACATTTCTGTAGCTCATTCCAGTTTTCACTAAGCAGTATATTTTGAAGAAATGAGGTTCTCACTAGCTCCAGTGAAGTCTATTCCATCCTCCACCTACTATATTAACTCATTTCTCCCTCTGTACTTACACCTATGATCCAGTTCCTCCCTTACTCTGTCCCAGCTCATTGGTAGCATTACTGTGCTGCTAGTGAGTCCTCATGCTTTGCTCCCCTCTAGATTGTCCCCTTCTTTTGACCCCTGTCATGTTCCCAATGAACATCTCTAATCTTTGTTAATATTCCATATGCAAGATCTATGCTTGCAAAGATCTGGCATAGATCTAGGGACCAATGTGGCTGTAGACTTCCCATCAGATACCTTCCTGCATAGACCATGAGATATAAAGACTGTATCATGCCCAGCATATTGCCAGATTCATTGAAAATACCTCATGCCTTGAAACATTTTGGGAAATCATACAGGGGTGTAGATTGAAAGTTACAGAGCCTTTTTTAGAGTCCAAGCATGCTTTGGACCAATAGTGCTCCAAGTTTTGGCCCCGCAGGCCAAATGAATGATGTGGGGCTGGTCTGCAGGCCAGATCAGGCCTTGTGCCACCCCCTCGTGCTGGGATCAGACCCCAACGGCCTGCACCACTCATTCCTGGCTGGGATCAGGCCCTGTGCCACCCTGCACATCTGATATATCACAGAGCCACAGCCTGCAGGGCTCCCCACAGATTTGCGGAGAGCTGCAGGGGCTGGGGCTGGCTCGCAGGCTGGAAGTTGATCACCCCCGATGGAAGCTTTTAAAGAGGTGCATATTCAGTATGAGGGTTGAGCTGAGGTCCAGGTTGCTTAAATCTTTGCCCATATTGGCATTCAGTACTCACATCTGTGCACTTGGACTCAGATCCTCAAGCGTAATGGTTTCAGTGTTAAGTGTTCAGAGTTAAGTGCCTAAATACCTTTGAGGATCTGGGCCTTGGCTCAGCTGGCCTACTTTGGAGATCTATTTTGGGATGTAAGTGGCTATTTATACATTTTTGCACTGAACCATGAAACTGGCTCCATCCTGGTTATATTGGCTGCCTCAGCCCTCTCCCCCCCCCCCCCCCCCCCCCCTGCACCATTCTCCCTCTCCTTTCTTTGATGCAAAAAGAAGCACAGAATTATCTTTCAATCTTGTGAAGCATAAGACAGTTCAGCAGATGGCACCCTCTCTATATGTATAGGTACCTATCCAGGTACATGTGTCTGTAACCAGAGCAAAGGTTGGATTCAGCATTGTTATGTGACAGACAGTGATCTTTTAAGTTGATTTAATCAGGCAAGGCAAGGAAACTTTCACTGCCAAAGGGAATAAAATTAAATCCCAAAACCATGAAGCCAAACCTTAATTGTTTCCCCTAACTCATCAAGCCTTTTAGCAACATGAAGAAGCAAACCACTGTCCTTAAATGCTCCTCATTTATTTTAATGATGGGCAAGCTGGATATAAAAGTGTAAGTTACAGCTCTACTGAGTAGAGTTCTTCTTAACATATTCAGTGCTTTTAAACCCCTAACCAGTTCAGATTTAATTCAAGTTTCAGATGAAAAGCGAAGAATGGGAGGGGCATTGATATAAGAGGGCACAATGATTGATTTCCCAGGCCTAACTCTTGCTGGGGACCACTGAAAAGTGAGGGGCACATTCCTGTTTATGGCAAGATACAGCTGCAACCACAGACTGCGGGATATGCCTTCCACTTGGGGTGACCCATCAAGATTTTGTTCCCCCTCTCTGGAAATCTGCCTATATATTGCAGGGCAAGAGGGATCATATTTTTATTTTACTGATTGGTGTGTACACTTAATAATGGTTCATGCATTCAGGAGCACCAGCAAGGTGTTAACCCTTTGTGCCTCAAGACACAAGACAAACCACTTGTGTCTTGTGAAGTCAAGGGGTAACTTTCCCTGAGATTAAGTTATCCTATAACTCCTTCCTGAGAGGTTTTTTGCACTTTCCTCTGAAGCAGGTGACCTTCCTGGCTCCTGACTGGTCTGATCCAGTCTAGCATTTCCTGAGTTCTCATGTAAGATTTGTGCCTTATGGTCACAAATTGCTGCATACTTTTATTATTGTCATCTTTCTCCTCCCCTCTGCGTCCTCTGCCTGTGCCTTCGTCTCATCCTACTATTTCTGTTTTGCAGTTTAAATGATAAGTGTTTTGCAGGATGGTGCTCTGTAGATAGTAACTACACTCAATGAGTTAGGTTGTTAATATTATAATAAATAACATTGGATTGTCAATACGTAAAATTATTGACTTTCTTGCCCCAAACATTGCTGCATTTTGATCCCATGTTTGGATTCACTCCTTTGCCCAGTTTTGTGCTGCAAACTTGACTCTGCACTCAGATATAGGTTTGGGATCATCTATACTTTACTTTGTTTTTTCTAAGTCAGTTTGGTGCCAGGAAGCTGACCCATGGGGATGACTGAAGCCCAAGAAATTCTCTGCATAAACTCAAGCAGAGCAAAACCACCAAGATTCAAACAGTCCTAACACCTCTGAAGTAGCTCAGCCATGTTTTGTGACATAGCAGCTTGATTAGACACAGCGAAGGCCAGCTCTGAAAAAACCCATTGGCTGTGGTTTCATGCAATTTCCATGCAACCACATTGGTCCTTGACTTACTTTGACTGTTTATTTTCTTGTTACATTACTTTTCTGCATAGTTTTTGTACTGTGTATGCTTGTTTATACTTGGGACTCATCACCCTTAGTATTTCTGTGAACACTTTTTGTAAATAAATCCACTTTTTGGTCGCACCACAAACCTTCGGCAATGTATATTTGATAGCCAAGTGCCCGCCAAATTGTCATGGCAACTGATTTCTACAGAGATCTTATTCTCGTACTCTCTCTACCCACAGCCCTCCTCTAAGTTGCCTTTGTGGTTCCTGGAGTCAGTGAAAATGCATCAGACTGCCCATTCCCCCAGAGCAGGTTAGAGCAGCCTCAGGGATACTATAAATGATGCTCTACTTCCTTTGGATCTCTATTGGCCCTAGGAAGGAAAAAATGAAATGGATGTAGTGCTTTGTACTCTAGGCATGTCTCAATGAGAGGAGCCTGACGTAGAGCTCTCAGAGCTTCATTAGACGAGGAGGCCCTTGGTACAGAGGAGAGTTCTTCGGGGAGACTCATGTGAGAAGCATTGGGCTATGGCGTCTACCTTCTGATACAAGTCACATGCTGTGTAGTAGTTTGCCATGTTCTAATGCACAAACCAATTGAACTGCTGTAGTATTTGAGTCAGAGCCCTGAGGGGACCTCTGTTTTAATGCTGAGGTGTACCAACAATCCTCCATACCTTAGTGAGGAACCATTGCCTCTTAACTTCTCCAGCTCTTCCTTCTCTCCCTAGCCTACAGTAGGCCTTTAATCTGAATAGCTTCTGCTAGGACAGTGCATCAAAAGTTCCTTCATTAATGAAGCACTCTATCTACTATTTTCACTGTTGCTTTCCATTTATTCAGAAGTTCAGAAATCCCATTGTTTCCTTTTTTCTCCTTCCCCAATCTTCTTTCCCACCGAGAATTTTTCATTTCTTCTCTTTCTGTGGTAACTAGGGATGTCATACCATATTTTAGGGATTTATGGCCACCATACCAAACATCTGGCTTTGAGTTTCTCCAAAGCACATTTCTGCAGGCTAACAACACCATCCAATACCTGCTTTGGTGGCTGAACTGCCACTCCTGATCTCTGCAGTCTGCTCCTTTTTTTGTTTTGATATTCAGTCTTTCCCCAGTTGCTTTACTTGAACCATTTTGTTTACGTTAAATACTGGATCTGCCTCCTTGGATGCAGGTTAATAGTCACTAAGGAAATGTTTACAGATTAGACCACCTCTCTCTGCCTTAACCCCTGGGAGCAGTGTTGTGTTATGGTATGTACCTAGCATTTAGTTCCCCATCTGGTAAATTCCTTGTTGGTCAACTTTCTGTGTAAGCGTTTGTATTATGTTGATAAACTTATAGGGGTCTTTCCAGCCATTGCCTTGGCACCATATAATCCTCCATCGGGTTGGTTGGACTGGTTGCCTGCATTCTGTCTTTAGTTTATGTTCCCTTAACCACACTGAGACTTCAGCCAGCCAGATCTCTATCAGCCTTTCAAGGACTTGCTATTCTGCCATGTGCACTGGAGTCTTTGCTTTCTCGCTTGACCCATTTCTTGAAGAGTTTTTGCCAAGTAGTGCTCATCAGAATTCCTTTCATTTTCCTCTATGGAAAACATTAATAAAAATGACAAAATGAGTATTTGCATCGATGCTTGAAGGGGAAATTTCTATCTTTTCATTAGAAACCAGGGGTTTTTTTGGTTCTCAGATGAAAACTAAGGAAAATATTTGAGTCTACAGGGTTTTGAGCTTCTCAATAGAAAATATATAAGTATAGATAGATATAGATATATAGAGATCGATCTCTCTCTCTCGCTATTTATTTTTCTATTTTTTTATTTTCAGGAAAGCAGAAGCTTTTGGGGAAATTTTTCATTTCACTGGACTGTTTTCCAGGAAAAATAGTTTCAAGGAAAATCTTTTACTAGCTGTACCAAACAGGTGAATTCTCCAGTTGGGACTTCTGTGTTTGCTAATCCCAGTACTGCCCCTGGAAGGCCTTTATGATGGTTTCACTGACCTTTATAGGTTTACCTCCCAGAACAAAGCTCCAAGATACTCCTGATAGCAACTAGTACCCTACATGTTCAAACTGCTACAAAACAATAGCATAGCAAGGTGTAGGAGAATGGGGTATCAGCCCTGAGCACAGACTTAGAGGGGGCAGCAGAATGGCAGTCCCCTTGAAGTGTATGCTCTGGCCACAGCAAAAGCCCCACACCATGGCTGTAGTAGCAATAGATTTAGACAACTAGATTTAGACAGACTACAAAAGTGGGCAGATGAGAATAGGATGGGGTTCAACGTAGACAAATGCAGGGTGCTGCAGCTTGGGAGAAGGAATCCACAGCATACATACAGGCTGGGGAGTTCCCTTCTTGAAAGCACAGAGGCGGAAAGGGATCTCGGAGTCATTATTGACTCCAAGATGAACATGAGCCGCCAATGCCAGACTGCAGCCAGAGAGGCCAGCCATACCTTGTCATGCATCCAAAGGTGCATCTCAAGCCGGTCCAGAGAGGTGATACTCCCCCTCTATGCGACTTTGGTCAGGCCGCAGTTGGAGTACTGTGTCCAGTACTGGGCACCGCACTTCAAAAGGGATGTGGCCAGCCTGGAGAGGGTTCAGAGGAGGGCCACCTGCTTGGTGAGAGGGCAGCAGGACAGGCCTTACGAGGAGAGACTGAAGGACCTGAACCTGTTCAGCCTCAGCAAGAGGAGGCTGAGGGGGGACCTGGTGACTGCCTACAAGCTCATCAAGGGGGATCAACAGCAAATAGGCAGAGCCCTTTTCTCCCCAGCACCACCTGGGGTGACAAGGAACAATGGTCATAAGCTGATGGAGAATAGGTTTAGGTTGGAGATCAGAAGGCAATATTTTACAGTTAGGGTGGCCAAAATCTGGAACCAACTTCCTAGGGAAGTGGTCCTCGCCCCTACCTTGGGCATATTCAAGAGGAGGTTGGACGATCACCTGTCTGGGGTCTTGTGAACCCAGCATTCATTCCTGCCTATGGCAGGGGTTCAGGCTAGATGATCTGTTCAGGTCCCTCCTGACCCTAGTTATTATGAAACTATGAAACTATGAATAGCTGGGTTTAGGGACATGGTGCTGCTGCTGTAGCAATAGCTGGGGCAGACAGATTGAATCACAGCAGCAGCCAGGGATACCCCACCTCACCCATGTTCTCAGGTAGGTTTTTGTCCAGCGCACAAATTTACTAGTTATGTTTCTGCTGTAAACCTACCCTACACCTAGAATGATATGGTTCCTTTTTGAACACTGTGCTCTCAGATGTAGCAAGTCAGTGCTTGACTGTTGTCTAAGTCACCTGAAGTTCCTTTTTGCCATACCAGCCTATCTGAAGCTACCAGTACCTCTTCCATCCTTCTTCTGCCATGTCCAAGCCTTCTTCCAATGGTTTTCAATCTCATCCTTGTCCCTTTATATTGACCAAGTCTCCTCAATGACTCATCATTAGATGCAGTCTTCAGAATTTATTTAAAAAGGTACTCCTCCCAGGTGGGAGCTGGGTAATGCCATAGCTTGGGTTCTTCCTTCTCTCCTCAGCAAAGAACTATACCTGGCTTCTCTTTTATTTCTCAGGCCTGGAACATGGCATTGCCACCTCAAGCATGTGATGGGATTCCCTTTAGCTGGCTAATGCCAGGCTTTACTTGTACACATGATTAACTACTCAGTCTTCAGGGTCATAGAATCACAGGAAAGTTGGGGGTGTAAGACATCTCATGAAGTTATCTAGTCCAGGTCCTGCTCAAGGCAGGATCAGTTCTGCCTAAAACATCCCAGCCAAGTATCTGTCTTACCTGCTCTTGACAGATTCCAGGGATGGAAAATCCACAACATCTCTAGGTAGCCTGTTCCAGTGCCTGACCACTCTCATAGTCAGTTCATCAACCTAAATATCCCCTGCTGCAGCCTGAGGCAGTTGCTCCAAGGTCTGTCTCCTGTAGTCACAGAGGATAGCCTACCTACATCCTCCTAATCTTCAGATACCTGAAGGGCGATTACAGCTATCAATCCCTCTCCACCTCAGTCTTCTCTTCTCCAGACTAAATAACCCTAGCTTTTTCAGCTGTTCCTCTTAAGTCATATTTCTCAGTCCTCTAATAATTTTTGTCACATGCCACTGGACTCTTTCCAACCTATCCACATCTTTCTTAAAGTGTGAGGCCCACAACTGGACACAATACGTCAGGTGAGGCCTCGCCAGTGCCAAATAGAGTAGAATCACTTATCTTGTTTTGAAAGTGACACTCCTGTCAATACAACGCAGTATACTGTTAGCACTTTTTGCAAGAAGAGCACACGGTGGGCTTATATTCAGCTTATGATGTACTGCAACCCCCAGGTCCTTCTCTGCAATACTGCAGGCTAGCCAGTGATTCCACAGTCTGTACTTGTGCATGCAATTAGTTCATCCCAAGTGCAGGACATTGCACTTCATAGATTTCATAGACTTTCAGAGACATTCAGGCTGAAAGGGACCCCGAAGACTCATTGAGTCCAGCCCCCTGCCCCAGGGGCAGGAAGTGAGCAAGGGCCATAGGATCCCAGCAAGGTAAACATCCAAATGTGTCTTGAAGGTGTTCATAGTAGGTGCTTGAACCACCTCCAGTGGCAGTCTATTCCAAACCTTGGGGGTCAGGCAGTAAAGAAGTTATTCCTTATGTCCAACCTGAATCGGTCGCGGCGGAGTGACCGTTTGACCTTTTCATCCCTTGGGGCGCTCTGGTGAACAGATGCTCCCCCAGATCCTGGTGAACACCCCTGATAAACTTGTAGGTGGTCACCAGATCGCCCCTGAGCCTGCGCTTTTCCAAGCTGAAGAGTCCCATGGCTCTCAGCCTCTCATCATAAGGTCTGTTTTAACTTGTCCTTTTTTAATCAGGTTGATTTCTCCATTTCTCCAGCCTCTCCAGGTCATTCTGATCCTAGCTTTACCTTCCAGAGTGTCTGCAGCTCCACCCAGCTTGATGTCATCCGCAGATTTGCAGAGCATTCAATCAGTCTCGCTCTCCAAATCATTAATAAAGGTTTTAAATATTACCAGACCCAAGATGGACCCCTGGGGAACCTCACATGATACCTCCTCCCAACTATATGTTGAGCCATTGATGACTACGTATTGAGCGTGATGATCCAACCAGTTATGTACCCACCTTACCATAGTTTTGTCTAGCCTGTATTTCTTTAGCTTGTTAATGAGAATTTTGTGAGAGAAAGTATCTAAAGCCTTGCTAAATTCAAAGTATATTTCATCCATTGCTTTCCCCGCATCCACAGAGCCAGTCACTTTGTTATAGAAGGAAATCAAGCCGGTCAGGCATGGCATGCTCTTGGTGATTCCATGCTGGCTGTTTTTGTTCATCTTATTCTTCTCGAAGGGCTTTACCATAGATTCCTTGAGGACCAGATCAATTATCTTTCCAGGTACTGGGGTCAGACTGACTGGTATTTAATTCCCCAGATCCTCCCTCTTCTTACAAATAGGCATTAGATTTTATCTTTTCCAGTCATCCAATACTTAACCAGCCCACCACGAGTCCTCCAAGACAATAATCAAAGGCTCTGTAATTACCTCAGCCAATTCCTTCAGTACCCTTGGGTGCATCCTGTCTGGCCCTGCCAACTTGAAAGCATTTAGCTTCTCTAAGAAATCCCTAACCTGTTTTTCCACTACTTTAGGCTGCTTGTCTCCTTCCCTATCTTGCTGTGTAACTGTGTTTGTCATCTAGTAGCTGACCATACCTGTGAAGACTGAAGTAAAAAAGGCATTAAATACTTCAGCTTTCTCTGCATCATCAGTAGCTAGTCTGCCTTCTGAATTCCATAAGGGATCTATGGTTTCTTTAGTCTTCCTTTTGCTCTTGATGTACTTGTAAAATTTCTTTTTATTGCCTTTTTATGTCCCTTGCCAGTTCCATCTTAAATCATGCCTTGTTCTTTGTAATTTTCTCCTTCCATGTCTGTGGGATACCTTTATACTCTTGCCTAGTACTGTGACTAAGTTTCCACGTTTTGTAAGATTCCTTTTTGAGTTTCAGCTCATTGAAGAGAGAGCTGTCTAGTCAGACTGGCCTCCTGTTGCACTTTCCACTCTTTCATTGCATCAGGATATTGTGCTCCTGTGCCCTTAATACAGGCTCCTTAAAATATAGCCAACTCTCCTGAACAACTTTTCCCCTCAGATTTGCCTACCAGGGGATTCTGCCCAGCAGTCCCCTAAGTTTGTCTGCTTTTCTGAAATCCGGTGTCTTTATTCTTCTGTGCTCCTTTTTTCCTCCCATTAGGATCTTGAACTTTTCTCATTTTGTGGTCACTGGGTGTATCTACACATTCAGTAATGCGCTTTTGCTATTGCACATTAAATTTAGTACCTCTAGTGTGAGGTACTAAGTAAATGTGCACTGATTAGGCTTCACTTGGTAGCTGACAGATCCTCGCCGTTAAGTTGTAAGATTTGGAGAGTAGACCCAACGGCACGAATGCCATAAGATTGCACAATGTCTGGATAGTCAGTGGCAGTAACACCGGGATTCCTTTGAAAGATCTCAGAATTCAGTTTGCCAGGAGGATCATTAGTTTCCCTGGTGTGGACCAGGTACTGACGGTTGGCACAATGTGAACAATGATCCATTGCCGACTGTATTCCCGGTTGGGTTCCAGGCCCAGACTTTTTCTGAGCTAGGACATACTCTGAGCAGTGATATCACAAAACTGGCAGACTACTGCAAGGCTTCGTTCCTCCAGCCAAGTGTCAGGAAGACAATTTCTAGTGTTTTCCACCTACACAATGCCAATGCTGCCCCAATGGTCAGAGGCTGAGGCACAAAGCACAACCCGTCTACCTGGTCATGATGCTAGACCAGACATTGAACTACCATGAACACTGGAAAAAAGACAGCAGTGAAAGTTAAGACATGCAACAACCTCCTTAACAAGCTGGCTGGGTCATCATGGGCACAAAAGCCTCAATCCTAAGGATGTCAGCTCTTGCTGTCTCGCATTCTGTGGCAGCGTACTGCACAACAGTCTGGAGCCAGTCATCACACATCAAACTCATTGATGCGCATCATCTTGGGAACTCTTTGACTGACCCCTCTACCATGGCTCCCAGTCCTGAGCAACATTGTTCCCCCTCATATCCAATGGGAAGTTGCAACTAGCAAGCTACTGGAGAAGTTCTCTGCCAATCCAAGCCTGCTATTGTATGATGATCTCTTAAATCCACCTGCTACACATCTACCATCGAGACACCCACGGTGGTCCAAACTGCCACACCAGGAGTGCACAGCAGAGACCCCCTGGTGTGAGGAATGGGGGTTGACATTACCACTAAACAAGTTCCTTATCACAGATCCTACAGTCTGCCCACCTGGCTTCAACCTGCCATGCTGTCAGTGGGCCTTGCTGAATAGGTTCCAGACAGGACAAGGTCTGTGTGCAGCCAACTTCCACCATTGGGGTCTGTGACAATCCAGACTGTAGCTGTCTTAGACAATCCAGCTACAGAGTAAAACACACCGTGTCGCATATCGTTGATGACTGCCCACTGACTAAGTTCAGTGGTGGACTACAGGAACTGCACATGGCCACTGAGGATGCTATCACATGGCTTGGCAATTACACACTAACAGACTAAAAGTGCATTAGGTTGCCCTAATATGCAGTAGCAAAAGCATATGCTTTTTTAGGGACACTTAATGTACAGTAGCCTAATTTTACTGCACCGTACCATATTAGCACTCTTTTTGCCATGATGCTCTAATGTGCAGTAAAATAGGCTGCTACGCATTAAAGCACACATGTAGACATACCCATCATCACCCAAGTTACCTTCCACTTTCGTACTCTCAACCAATTCCTCCCTGTTTGTGAGCAGTAAGTCAAGGAGAGGTTCCCACTTATTTAGCCTCTCTAACGTGTATCAAAACCTTATTCCCCAACACACTTAAATAATTTGCTGGGCTGCTTATGCACTGCTGTGTTTCCCTCCCAGCAGATATCCTGATAAGGTCCCCAGTGACAACCAGGTCTGATACCGAAATTTCTGTCAGTTGTTTAAAGGAGGCCTTGTCTATCTCCTCCATCTGGTTTTGTGACCTGTAACAGACACCCACTGTGACATCCCCCTTGCTGCTTCCCCGTCTTACCTTCATCCAGAGACTTTTAACAGGCCTAAGTGCTTCATCTTTAAATTAAGTACTTCACTTTTGACCCATCAATAGCTGTATCCTATTCTTGACAAAGACTTTAAATCCTAGAGCTGGTGCAGAGTTTTCTAATGGGGCAGAGGAATTAAAAGATTTCAGAATCTTAGAAGCCTGTCTAAGAGAGGTGGCACAGAAGATGGGTACTAGTTAGACAACAATGATAATCACAGGATGGTGGGTAGGAAGGAGACACCTTATAGCCAATCAGGCTTGAGGCCCCATTGTGTTAGGTGCTATATGCATAGAGCAAAGAATCAGTTCTTACCTGAAGAATCAAGGTAGATAAAAAAAAGTTATTAGCTCCAGTTCATAGATGGGGAACTGAATCACTTAAGAGAGAGTCAGTGGCAGAGCTGGAAAGTTAAACGCAGCCTCAACAATAAGGCCATCCTTTCTCTCACATCCTACACATTTCACAGTGCCACCTGTTGTCCAAAAAAGTGTTTTGACCTTTGTTGCCATTCCAAATACAAACACCTAGGTGCATGCCACTTTTTTTAATTCTGGGAGTGGGCTTCATTCCATCTAGATATCTAGGTGGACCTTTGCATTGCTTCACACTCATTAAACAATGCTCAGTTGTGAGCACATAGAGAGGTGGGGAGAGGGTTGATCAGATAAAACCTGGAAACACTCCATCAATGGGACGTGCTCAGGAAGCCACTGGGATCACTGGAATTAAGTTTTAAAACATTTTGAGCAAATATTGTCTTAGTCCAGTTCTGAGAACCGGAGTGTGTGTGTGTGTGTGTGTGTGTGTGTGAGCCAGATGCTCTGGCTCAGTGTGCTGGAGCTGAGCAACAGGCTCTTTTCAGGAACTAGTACCTCTATGTTCAGAGTCAAATAGTTTCCTCTGATTTGGCCCTCTAGCCAGTTGGCAATGCAATCCACTCCTTCAGTAACAGTGCAGTCTCTTCCTGAGCTGTTACCACTACAGCAAAGACTTGGAAAACCACATTACTGGAAAGACCCTAATATGCCTGCCACTGGGTAGAAGTTTGCCCATCACACTCTGAAATTGTTTTGAGTCCCAAATTGACTTCTGAGGTGTAGTAAGAAGTATAAATCTTCTCCCCTTCCCTTCAATTGTAAGTATTTGCTTTGGTTTGCCAAATATATGGCGGTACTACTGTCCTCAGTGCCTAAGGCTCAGTGCCTCAGCTTGTTTATCTTCATCCATGCTTTGCTGGCCTTCAGTAACTGTAATGTAGCTTAGCACCAGGATCTTAATTCACAGGAACAGACTAAGCATGGCAAAAGTTTGGGATGGTAGGGGCCTCCTGCGGGAAGTATTTTTCTCCTGCTTATCAAGCCTCTATTGCTCCATTGGAGCAAAAGAAACTGATACATACACTTATCATCCAGGCATCAGGGATTTTGAGCTAGAAAGGAAATTGTAGAATGAACCATGTTCTTCTGAAGGATATAGTTCTGCTGCAACCTAAATGTTCTCCAAAATCCGTATCATTTCGGTGACATTTCGAAGAAAAAAATATCAAAAGGGGCCAGCACTGAAAAATGTTAGGAACTTTTGACAGAAGAGAGAAATCATCTATTTTTCAGCTTGAAGTGACAATTTCTCCTGTTTTTGTATTGTATTGTATTGTCTAAAATAATTAAAATGCTTGAGTCAACTGCAACTGATTTTTTTATTTTACTTTTGAAACTCTGAGATTTAGTTCTTCTTCATTCCAAAGCCTCAGTATCCTTTATGCAGCCAAATTTTTGTTTTTTGAACAGCTCTAGTATTGACATTTCTGATGCAAAGACCACTTAATTCACTGGAAAGACACTGCATTAGATCAGGGCATTGGTACACAGCCAGTAATATTCACTATTCTTTATAAGTCAATACTTAATTCAATAATCACCTTTTGTTGTTCCTTATACTTCTTTTTTAAAAAGCTTCATGACATTCAGTTGAGGAACAAAAGAATACCTTGTGACTAAAACAGCCAATCACACATCATCTATAATGAATAGAAAAGATAATTAATTAAGAGGAAGGATAAGCTGCGTAGCCGAGAGCTCCCCCTGACTGCTGCAGGGGGCCAGTGCAGGGCTGGAGTGGGCAGGAGCAGACTGCTGGCAGGAGCAGCAAATCTGTTCCCAAATGGGCTCACATATAAACTGCCCAGGGTGGGTTTACTCCAGAGTAAATTACTCTGGAGTAAACCCATCCAGCAGCATTTGCACATATAAATAATTATTTAATCTGCTCTAGGGTTCATTGGCATTAAGAAAAGAGACAAGCAGGTCAGAATTGATCCCCACCTATAGAGGAAATACAACTTCTCGAGTCTGAAGGGAGGGCTAACGGTAAAGCCCAGAGGAGGATACAGGACTGGACGAATTTAGGAGTTGGAGTTGATATGAGAGACTACACAGGAGGTTAAGATAAGGCCAAAGTGTTTAATATTTAAAAATGGGGGAGGAGTAGGGAACAGCTGGGTGGATAATATTGTTGCTGGCTGGTCTAAAGGAACGTGTACAAACAGCGTTATATGTATTTTCCTGAGCATGCTAATTATAATCCCTGTTCATTCTAATTGGCCATGGGTTGTGTTAATAGAAACGATGTATTCCCATGGGAAGTATGTTACGGTAACTCAGAATGGCTTGGAGATTGGCATTCGCAATAAAACCTTTGTTAATCATTGCCCCAGCCTCTGTCTTTTTCTCACAGTCTCTTGCAGAGCATTCAGAGGAGGATTGGAGTTTGATTTGTTGAGTCACGGTGGCACATTGTGGCCAGGATTCTTTTCCCCCATAGCAGGACTTTGGCATGATGTTGAGATGTCACTGAGAGACTGTGGGCTTTTCTTGGGCTGGGTTTGTCAAAGTCAGCATTGCAAAGCAAGTGACCCCGTCATGACTATCAGTGGATTTAACCTGAGTTTTAAAATAGCATTATCCCCAGACTGTTTCAGAATAAAGCAAGCAAAATGTGGCAGATTTGGAAGAGGAATTTTCAGATTTATTTTTTCAGTTGCTATCTGAAGCTGGAGGCCATGTGATTGGGATGTGATATAGACAGTAAAAAAAAATCACTCTAACCTAAAGCACTGAAGTCTGATACCACATCCATAACGGTCAACTTAGAGAGTGATCCAACATTTTTACGAGCTCTATGAGCTGTGAACATCAGTTCGGTTATAACTTTATAGCGCTTTCTGCACACTTAACGTGAAATAAGTGTAACTTCTGTACAGGCCCCTAGTGTTCAGAGCAGAGGACTGGGAGCCTGGGTGGTGAGTTTTAAGCTCTGGCACTATAACTGGTGTGGTTTTGAGAAAGCACTAACTTGCGTGACTTGTTTCCCCATATGTAAATTTAGGATGCCAATATAGCACTTCCCTGCCTCTGAACATCAAACACTGTAAAAGTACAAAGTGGTGTTGTTATTCAAGGTAAAGTTTATGCCATTGATTAAATCATAAGTGTTTAGATGACTCTTCACATTATCAAGACCTTGTAGATGTTGGCTACAAACATAACAACGGGCCTGACTCTCAAGTATTTTAAGGCCCCTCTCACACTGCTCAGGCAGTCAAGTGGCTTTGAAGAAGATGGAGAACTTAGTGACATTTATATTCAATGACCCTTCTAAAGCTAAAAGCTAAGGGCTGTTATCCAGACACGGAAGCTCAAGCACTGGCCAGTAGCCTAATTCGTAGAGGTACTGAGCTCTTCAAGTTTCCTTTTTCCTGCCATTGTTGTTTCTACCCACCTCCTCTCTTTCTTCTACCTTTCCACTCCTACCTGTCTTTCTCCTCCTTTTCCACACCTAAACAACACTTAGCTTTTCACATTTTTACTGTTGGCTAAAGTACCTTCACAGTACCTCTTTGGGTAAAAGTCAAAGACCTGGATGAGCCCAGAGTGCCAGTGTGGTTAAGGAACTCCAATTTCTGAGACCAACAGCACAAAAGGGAATAATGTGACTAATGCTGGATCCAGACACTTTTGACTGCCAAGCCAAAGAGGCCAGATACCCTCTGAGAGCTAGGTCAATTGAGGGCAGCCTTTGGCATAAGTTTGGGATGAGGCTTCAAACTCATGCCTGCTGAAGTCATAGCAGACTGTTTTAAACACTCTGCTACAGCACTGAAGTACATAGATTATGCCTATTATACAACTGAATGTATCAGTTCAGGAACATGAAGCTTGCCCAAGGCCATAGAGGGGTCCATGGCAGAGCTGGGATTTGAACACCACATCTCTAGTGTCCGCAAAAGAGATCAGCATGCTGCATATGATTCAGCTTTGGTTTCAGGATGTGGCACACAGAGCACCACGAAGTTATTGATATTATGAGTATACTTCTATAACCCCCATATGTAAATGCTTAACACTCTCCTAGCTGGTCCACCTCAGAAGTTAATGCACCTGCTACTGCTCAGGGATGCATTTCTCCAGCTCCAGTAGTACAGGCTCAAATGTATAGTGTTGTAGGGTTTTTCTTTGGCCCCACTAACTGCACAAGAGGGGTTGGATAGCTAAATAGAATATATTTACATTTATATGCATCTAAGTAAGTTATATTTAAATATGTTACTGTACAGCCACTGACCAGCGCACTCATTTTTAAAGGCTCTACTTTGGGAGAGGCTAGTCATGTCCCTATTAGGTTCCTTTTGCCTCCCTTATTCTTGTCTCATTCTCCCTGATACAGCATTTCTCACTTGTCCACTCTGTTCTCTCCTTCACTGCTTGACCATAGACCAGGCTCCCCTCATCTTGCTTCATTACATTCTCTGTCCTGCACCTTACCCCACCCTATCCCTTTTTTGGTTGTTTCAATAAAAAAAATGAAGAAGCTACGTGCCAGAGAGCCCCTTCTTATCTAGTAACAGCATGTTCCCCTAAGAGAATTTTTGGCTTCAAGTTGTATGTGTGTTTATATGCTTTATTTTTATCACGTAGGGGATAGATGGTACATAATGTCTTCAGTCCATGAGGTTACATAGTAGATAAGGGGCAGGCAGATGTAATACAGTAGCTCCAAACCCTGAAATGTTGTTGCTAACATAGACAGTATTAGGAATGTAACAGGTAAAATGCTTCCAACCCCCATGCAAGCACCTGATGTGTGTCAACAAATGCAGATCCAAGTTGAGATTTCAGTGTTAATATGCTGGCAGCTAGGGGATAAAGTCCATGGTATTTCCTCAGCCTCTAGTCCAGCGCTTCCCAAACTGTGGGTCATGACCCCAAATGGGGTCGCAATATCAGCAGATGGGGTCACGATAAATGTGCCCCCTGAGATTTTCTGTACCCACAGCGGGGTGAGGGGCTACAGCTGGGCCAGGCCAGCTCCGGGTAGGAGCTGCCTCTGTGGCCCAGTGAGTGGGACCCATTGTGGGTGGGAGTGCCATACCACCATGGCCGCCAAATTGAGCCACAGCAGCAGTGGTGGCATGGAGTTGTACCCATGCTGCTGCCGGGTGAGCAGGGTGTTCCTCCGCTTGACAGCCATGGCAGCGCAGTGCACCATGGTGCTCCCTCCCTCCCATGCTGGGTCCTGCCCACTGGGCTGCAGAGCTCTCAGGGGGAGGGCAGTAGGGTTGGGAGCCCCAAGCCTACAGCGGGCAGCCCACATCCTACCCCCATGGGCTCCACTCTGGCAGTGCTGCCCACAGGGAAGGGGACAGGGCAGATGGGGGAAGCTGGGCTCTGCAAGCCGCTCTGGCCACAGCAGCTGCTACCTCCCATGGGTGGCACCCAGGGCTCAGGTGCTGTTGGGGGGGACCCTGGCCCTGGGGCATCTTACAGAGGGGGAGGCTATGGGGGAGGAAATGAGGAGCACCAGCAGGGCCTGGGGGCTGTGAGTGGGGAGTGAGGGGTCATGCTGAGGAAACGGGGTCATAAATGCTGAGGAAACATTTGGGAAGCACTGATCTAGTCCTCTCCCACCCGTTTTCCCAGTTTTCCATTCTTGTTTCCCCTGTTTTCCATTCTCTTCTCTGTATTCTTACCACCTGCTCCTCCTTTTCCTTGATCTCCTGCCCTGATTTTTTGAAAAAAGGTTGGTATGATTCATAGTGGGATTACAAATTTGGAATATAGGATTAAACCAAGATTAAAAATGTTGATTCAGATATTATGAATTTCCCAAAGCAAGAACCCACTTGTCTCAAAAGTGCCATATATGACTGTAGTCGTATAAAATCAACAATGCCACAGCAATAACGATAGTGTAAGGCGGAGACCAAAAACTTGGTTAGATTAAAAAAGGCCCATGCTTTTTTAGCATATTAACGCAAAAGAGTTTACATATTTATATGCATAAGAAGCTGATTCAGAGCTATAATAATTAATTTGAATAAAATCTTTCAATGGGATGAAAATCCCTTATGCTTCAGGGGTTAATACACTATTTAACTATCAGGAATGAGGGTTGTTCCACTTTTACCTACTGTGGCAGTTTCTTGCATCTTCTTCGGTATATCGGGCCAGAGATGGGATGCTAAACTGGATGGGGTCATGGGTCTGATCATAGCAATGATTATGTTTCTATCTTCTTCATAACAGCATGCTTGTATCTGGGACAAAATTTAAGCCCACAAAATGGCATACCAGGATCCCAACAAAATAGGAAAAGACATAAAATGGGAAGAAAATAGAGGTTCCAAATATTTTCCAGATTACTGCATTTCCCAAATGTTGAGAGGCCCTGGCAATTGATATGGGCAGTCCTAAGTCGTGAAAAGAAGATGTTGTCAGTTCATTGACCTGTCCTACTGGCTCAGTGTCATCTCACCATTTCATTAAGACTATTAAAATACTAAGCCACAATGCTGTGACAATGCATTTATTCTCACATGAACATCAGGTAAAAGTGCTCCTGCTATTGCTCATAATGTAAACTAAATTGGTAGGTCTGATATTTTTCCAGAGTCGCCACACATGACAAGGGCTTTTTAAAGTTCTGATTCAAGGCCCACTGAAGCCAATGACTTTTAAATTATGAAGACAATGAGAAACCATAGTTCTACTCCATTGACACATGTGAACAGCAAGAAAGGAGTGATTTGACTGATGTAGTAGAGATAAAGAAACTATAATCAAACATCATCACAGGATCGATGCCTCCCACTTGGAAAATATTATCTTTTCTCAGTTTCTACTTTTTGGGTGTTTATATATTGCTCTCATCGTAGTATCAGAGTGTTCTACAAATATTAACACAAACTTTAATGAATTTATCTTCACCATGTACCTAAGAGATAAAGTGGCACTATTATCCTTGCTTTACAGAATGGGAAATGAGGTACAGAGAAATTATGGCCAAGGTTTTCATGAATAACCACAAATTTGGGGTGTCCAGTACAAGGCATCTAACCTTTGATTTTCTGGCTTAGCATTTTCATAGCAATTTGTGTTCAAAGCAAAGGTCCTATTGAGTTCATACAGTCATGAATACTCAACAGTTCTTTAAAGTTAGCCACATATATCTCACAGTGGGCACCCAGAAAATGAGCAATGCATAATCTTATAAGTGGCTATGGACAATCTTAATGCTGGCACTTCCTAATTTTTAAGTACTTGACGTTGCAACCTTCACATTCATAATGGAGTTTTTTCTCCAATGAGTATTACATTCAAATATTTATTTCAATGTAAAGCTTGCATAGTTAAAAAAAATCACAAAGCTGCAGGAATGTCAAAAGACTCCCATGATAAGGCTAACTTGGCCATACCAAACAATATTTAACAACATAAAACATAATGTATTAAGCTGTGTGGGTAACAACAACAAAGGAATATCAGGTATTACAGTTCTGGTCAAACAAAGCTGATGTTGGAATCCGTATGTGTTCAGTCCCTCACTTCTTGTGATTTTAATGGGGTGGCAGATTGGATATTTGTGTAGAAATATGTTTATCCTCAAGAATCCAGGTCAGGAAGCTCTACAGGACCCTTGGGAAGCTTCCTCTGTGTGTCTCCATCAGGGGGCATCATTTGTCCACCTCTCTCAAAGGTGAGGTCTAGCAATCTAGCCCACAAACTCTATTTATTCCTCAAGATCTGCTGGGTGCCGAGAATACTTATTGAGAATCTTTATGCCTCTGCAGAACCGTGTCTCCACTGCATTTCTGTGCCCGTTCCTTTGCAGCACTGTCCTACTGGAAGTTTCTCCTGCCTTTGCATTCCACCATGTACAGGGGATCCCTAGTGCAGAGTGTGTTTTGAGGGAAAGTTAATACAGCTGTGAACTCCCCAGAGCAAAAATGCACCTTTTACCAAGAGCCTAAGTCTGGGAAATCTGAGCCTCAATAGCAAATCTATCAGAAATGAGGATCACATGAATTCAAGAGGCTTACAATGGAAATTAAACCCTCCTGAAACAAACACCTGCTAAAATACTGAATTTGTTTAATGAATCAAGAATCTAGCCAAAACTCAAAACACCTTGCATCACTTCACATGCACAAGTACAATATTTTAGTTGTTGAGTACAACTATTTCACATACGCTTTTCCAGTTGGAAAGCATCCTTCCATCTTCCAAGAAAAGCCACAAGATGCCCATCTACAGTCTATAAATTCCTGACTTCTCAAAATACCTAGGAAAAAGTTGGGGTTTATAGCATGCCCAGAATGTCATCCATATTGTCATGGTTCTCTATGATTGTAGTGTATAAAGTAAATCAAGCAAGCGCACTAGAAATCATCAGCTGGAAAGGTTTTAGCTTTCCAGGTTCAAACCTGAAGACTTGTGTGTCTGACTTCATTAGCAAAGGAATCTTTCCTTTGACTTTAGCAGCTTTGGGTTAGGCCCATGAAAGGTTTGACTTGTGACTTGCAGTATGAGTTCCACTTTCGCTATGGCACAAAGCCAGCCTCTTCCTTCACCTTCATCCCACCTTCCTCACCTCACCTTTAGAGGAAGCCCCACCTCTCCATCTGCATATTGTGATTCCCACTTCTTATACCTCACCTATGGAATGAGCCCTGCCTCCTTGTACTCATGTTGGGAATCCTATTTGCATCTCCCCCTGCCGCCCCACTTTTATGAATCCCACCACTTGTACTGTGCCAGCAACATGAGTTCCACCTTTCTCCACTGAGAAAACCTGTACATGTCCTCCCAGCCTGCTCCCATACTCACTGAGCTCACAGGCTGGGGATAGGCTTATTTCAGGAATAGCACTTCACAACAATCAATTAATCTTCTACACTATGTGGAGAATGAGAATTTTCCATCTTTGTTCAGGCCTGTGACACCTTCAGAACAGATGAAAGGAACTATAAGCTATTATTTACTCCTGGGCGGGTGTACACATTCATTAATGTGCTGTAGTTACTGCACATTAAGTTTAGTACTTGCATAACCATAACCAAGTACTAAATCAATGCCCAGTAATAGTAGTACCAGCACACAACTTTTTAGTGACGCTAACTATGCAGTAGCCTAATACTACTGCACATTAGCATATTACCACAGGTTTTGCTGGGCACACTACTGCATAGTATTATTAGGCTACTGAACAGTTAGCACCTTATGTAGATGCACCTGATATTAATTTGGGAGCAGGACAGACTATCTTGCAGGTGGGCAAGCTAGCCTTACCACCCACATTTACTCACCTTCTGGGCATACAAGTCCTCTGTTGCACTTGTAAAAGTGAAGCAGCACAGTCAGTTCCAGCGTCTACACTACTTTCCGCTTCCTCACCCTTGTGTTAATTTGTTCAGTTGCAGAAACAATTAGGCTAGAGGTCACAGGAAGGGCAGTCTAGCCAAGGTCTCATGAAGGGCCCATGTTGCTGCCTCTGCACTAAGGAGGGGGCCTTCTCGTTGGCTTGTATGCACCTTCTTAAAGGTCAGGCCACCAAGCTTAGAGTGTCCACAAGCTGATTGGAGAAACCTGTCCATTATATTGACTATGAAAAATACTCTATTAATGAAAATACCAGTCCATCCCAAAACAGGGAGCCCATATGGCTTCATCCAGACAAGCTTGGATGTGCCTCTTGCCCTGCCTCAAACCCAAGTTTGTAGCATGGGGAGAAAATTAGACCTCTGGATATCCAGGGGTCTTAAAAAAAATCGAAATTTAAAAAAGCGGAGCAGGGCACAGTCCCAGACCGTGCCCTGAGGCAACCAGAGGGTAGGTCCTCCATGAAATGCTCTGGCTGCCAGAGCATCTCTGTGGTTGGCCCCTCGCCCTGGTGCTGAAACACATGGCCGACCAGGCCCCGTGTTTCAGCACCAGGGTGCCAGTGCCAGTGAGTAGGGGGGGCTGCAGGTGGGGGGAGGGGACCATGGGGGGGACCCCTGGCAGGCCCACCCACTCCCCCAGTCCCCCCTGACCCCTGCTCCTAAGGTAAGCAGAGGCTTTTTTTCCATTTTCTTTCTGTATTTTTTTCCTGTTCTTTTTTTTTTATAACTGATGGTGCCTGGGGTTGTGGAGGCAACCATGGGGCTCTCGGGGTGCAAGTTGGGGGGTGAGGCTGGGTGGGGCAGCCATTGCAGGGTTGGGGTGGGGCATGTGAGCCTTACAGGAGGGGTGGTAGCCCCTGCAGGGGTCATTTGGCCCCTTGTGTGGGGGCCGTACCCCTTGCGTGTGGGCTGTAGCCTGTTGGGGAGCCCTTATGTAGGGACTGAAACCCCTGTTGGAGGGCCATAAGCCCTGTATGGGGGCCATCACCCCTGTGGGAGGCCATCAAAATATATATTCTTGAATTCATGAAACATGTATTTAGAGTTCACTTTATTGTTATGATAAGAAACATGCTTTAACACTGTAGATATATCAATAAAACATTGTCCAACTGATCACTGTCTCTGTCTCACTCTCTCTCTCTCTCTTTATAGTGGTCTTTTGTTTTACTTGTGGAGGAACATGGATTTGGGGGTATTTTACAGAGTGACTTTGGGATTTTTCAGTTTTCCAATAGGGAACACCAGAATTCCTGCTAGGGAGGCCAGTGGCAGGACCCTGCTTGCTCAGAGCTGACTCCTTGGACCCAGCTGGCTATGGCTGACCTCCTAGCCAAATTGGACCAGAAGGACATGCTTTGACAGTTCAAAGCAGTCCACCACACTGGGAACATCTTCCGGGCGATAGCTGCCCAGATGGCTGGGCAGGGGGCACAGGTGGCAGTAGTGGCCCGGAGCCCACCTTTGCAGCCACAGCCCACTGGCAGCTGGCCCAGAGGGACAGGTGCCTCTCCTAGCTGTGCAGTCCCGACCTGGGTCTGGCAGGTGCACAGCAGGTCACAGCCAGGCAGCAGCCTCCACTGCCAGACTGCTGCAGTGGGTAGAGGGTGCAGGGAGCTCTCAGGGATGCTTCAGCAGTCCAGCTGGCACAGGGGGTAGTGTCCCCAGGTACCAATTGGCCGAGCCCCAGAAGCTCCTGAGAGCTAGTAGCCCTGAGCTACTTGCCAGGGCAGCTTTTTATACTGCTGGGGCAGGACAGGTGCTGGCCCCAGTCTCTAGCTACCCATGGCTGCAGATCCGGGAGCAGCCAGGCAGGGTTATTTTGCCCCAAGTGACACAATTTGTTCCACAACAAAGTGCATGTCCGAGCATGTGCACTGAGGCAAAAAGCCCCAGCTCAAATCTGCACCACTTCTATTTGAGCTGCTGCAAGCGCACATGCTTGCATGTGTGGACACGCCCTATGAAGTAAAAAATGAAGATATCTATTTTAGCAAGTAAAGTTACTCTCAAAATTTGACATGGTTTGGAAGAAATGATAATTGTTCTGGCACTGAATTATTGTGAAGAAGAGGTGTGTGAGGTATGGAGTTGTAGATGAGTTCCTGCACATCAGAATCAAAGATTTGACTTGTTAATGATGTGTGAGAAAGAAAGAAGGAAAAGGGCAAACAAGCAGAGAGATGATGAAAAGCAGGAGAGAGAGATTAAGAAAAAATTAGTCGCACTGACAGAGCGAGAGGAAAAGTAGACAGCTAGATGTGTTCTTGTGTCTACCATTAACACTTCTGTGAGAGAGTGTTATTGCTCTAGTTTTTCTTAAAGGTAACAGAGGCACCCAGAGACTAAACTACTAGCCCTGAGTCACAAAGATACTTTGTGTTAGGTCAGGGAATTGAACCCAAATCCCTGGCTAGCATCCTAATGACTAGACCCATGGTCTTCTTGCAGGGCCATACAGATATTCAGAAAGACTGGGTGTGTCTACACGTGCATTAATGCACTGTTGCTACTGTGCATTATGTTTAGTACCTCTAATATGAGGTACTAATTAAATGTGTAGTAGCTAGCACTACTGTGCAGTAGCAAAGGCGCACAGGCTTTTTGTGATGCTTAATGCACAGTTGACTAATTCCACTGTGCATTAGTGCATTAGTATGGCTTTTGCTTTGACGCTGTAATGCTCAGTAGCCTACCATGCATTAATTGTCGTGTAAGCATGCCTGCTGACTGATTTAGAAAGAACTGGATTAAATTGTTTAAGGACCAGCTAATTTGAGATTTGTATCATGTAAAAAAATCTGAGCAATATATAGATGTCATGAAACATCTAAAAAGAAGTCATGAGTTGAGTAACTTGAATAGAACTCTCCAACCCAAATTATAGTAAAAAATGAACATTTTGGAGGTTCTGAAAAGCTTTGTTTAACTAAAAAAAAAATTCCAAAAAGTTCCCTTTCCTGGCACTAAAGGCAGAAAGACTTGAGATGCCTGAGAAGGCTGTTTCTCATGAGATTTCCATCTCAAATTTGCAGGCTCCTGAGATTTGGCTAGTTTGGAAGAGGTTTGCCAGGATGTGGAGGGACTTTAGAGTGTGAGGTCTACTAATTAACCCTTGTTCCCTGTGAAAACCCCTTTTCTACTCCTGCTTTTGCTACGATTTCACATATGTCCAATGCTCAGCTCAGATGCTGGTGAGCTTTCTAAGCATGAATGAAACTCTCAGTAATGACTCCTCTGCTATTAAACACTGACAATTAGTCAGTAGCAGAGACAGCACTTTTCCAAGGTCCACCTTCAACCACAAGTGTGATTACTTCCCCACTCCCCTACCACATGTACTCACTAGCCCACTGCGGTATCTGGGCAGGCTCCCTGCGGTTGTCTCCTCTCATCATTAAAAGCCCTTACTTGAGCAGTGAGCTTGTCTTCTGAAGGGTGCTGGGATCCCACAGTGAGGTCATGCCATTCCCCTTCTCTTCTGCAAAGCACTGGGACTGCCAAAGCTGGCACATTTTTTGGGGCTGAGTATCTCATAGTGGTTTAAGGAGATGGGATGATGTAGGCACAGGTTATGCTGTCTAGTTCAAACCTTTTAATTTAATGGCTTCTCATTTAGCTGTTCACATATGAGCAAAGATAGAATGTCAGCTTTTAGGGCAGGGGCACTCTTTTACTATATGTTTGTACAATGTGTCACAAAATGGGCCTTGATCTCAGTCAAATGCACCACACTGTTCTACCAAACAAATAATGAATCATTGTGAAGTTCTGCTTGGGACAGGAGAATCTGATAGGCTCTTCTGGAGCCAATAGCACTGGAGTGGCTACAGGTGGAAGAACATCAGATAAAGCTGAAGAGACGGCTGTATACAAGGAATCCGGTACTGTGTTTATCTATCTCAGGTATGTCTACACTGCAGGATAGTGGCCTGTGGTGAGCTAACTGCTTACTCTTCCATGACTGCAGTAAAGCCATGTCCTTAGATACTTAGGTGGTCTCCATTTCCATAGTATCTGAGCACCTCCTATTTATCCTTACAACAGTCCTGGGAAAGACGTGTACAGATTGGATGCTCAGCCACAGAGAGATAAGAGTCTGTGATGTATCAAGAAACTAGATTTGGGTCTCATCAAATCCTGGACTAACACCCAAAGCACTGGGCTATTCTTCTCCTTAATGAGATGTTCAAAATGAAAAAGCAAGAAGATTGTATCCATTAAGTAAGAACACAAAGGCTCATGTAAGGGTGACATAGCTCAGGAGAACCCAAATGAATAGGATTCATGGCAAGGAACCAGGAGACCCTGGAGTAGAGCAATCATTTCCATTGAGAAGGCAATGCTTCCTCCACGACACTCCATAACAAAGAAGCCTGACAGTGTGGCAGCCGTGTTTTTGTTCCAGTTAATCTGTTTTTGAGATCTGATTTCTTTTTATCATTTTACTAATTTTAAACCACAGGGAAAACACAGGATTCTGAGCCCAAAACACACAGATGAGTCCAAAGTCTGGCAGACAAAGATAGGCCTGGCATTTCAGGAACAATATAAACAGCAATAGGGTAGGAGGGAGGGAGAGAGGGAGCAGGCCTTTTTCTTCCCCCGCCAAATCCCCAATCCTTTCAGCATTCTGCCTAGGGGCAGTCCTGCAAGTTGTTAAATACCCACAAGTCCCAGTGACTCCAGCATGAACCAAGGTAGGCTGGCACTGTCTCTGTGTTGACTCAGATTGATCCGAACTTCCTATTATTCATTTGCTCTACTTGCAATAACAGAAAACAAAGCTTGAGCCATATTCTGCAGTCCCCACTTGAAGCAAACACCTGCTGAAGTCATGGGGTAAGGATTCAGGCACAGTTGTTTGCTAGACCTCCTGACACCAGAGGCACAAGGCCAGGTTATGGTAGTGGTTGTTCTTTAAAGCTGAACTGAAGCCATGCCAGTGTAGTGACTTTCAGTTCTGTTTGCTTTCTTTTTGTACTGGTGAAAGTTAAGGAAAAAGGCCTTAAAATGTACATAGTTTATCGATAAACCTAATCCTGCCCGTAGAAATTGGCCCCTGGACAGAATCCAAGGGGGTAAAAAAGAACCGATAAATTATTTTTAGCTAACAATGTAGCTTTTAGGAAGCTCAGCATAAAGTGTCAACACTAACCAAATGAATTTATTCATGTTTCTGGAGAAAACTTTTCAGAACTACCACATCTACTCGGGCCCATCTTAAGGACTTTGAAGGCCCTGGGCATGGTGTTGATTGGACTTTTATGTATTTAGTTATGTAACACTTATTTCAGTGATTGCTCCTGAACACACATGTAAATGCATTTAGTTTTTCACATAATCTTGTATTTGATTTTTGGTGCATTTGGGTCCTTGCAATTTGGTTCTCTCCATTTCATATCCCAAAATGTTTCCGCCCTGTTTAGGGCCACATGTCATACCTGCGTCCTTTCAGCACTGCCTGATAGGTCTGGGGGCCCTTTCAAACTAGGCACCCAGGATATGGGTTCACCATGCCTGAGGATGACACCACATCTACTACTATTTTGCATCTGTATAGTTTTCTGGAGGATACCACAGCAATGTACTCATATAGATACACATAAGTGCTAGTGACATCCATGTTACATATTATTACTTTGTTTCACCTGCACTCTATCTATCTCTTCATCTTCAACAGCATTCCTGTTAACACTCCCAAGGTCTTCCCCTCTAGCTACTTCAAGCAGGTATCCTATCCCAAAATCAGCCTGCAGAGAGATTTTTAAAATCCTTACATACAGATTTGCCTTCCCTTCCCCACTAGTCACGTTCATTCATGGACTGAGATGGACAAGAATCAGTCCAGGCCAAGGAACAGTTTTATTACTTAAGTTTCAGGAGCACTGACTAGGCACAACTCCCACTGACGTCAGTTGGGCTGGTGACTGCTTCTCAGGACCCTTGAAAATCAAGATCTTTAGAAGCCGTTAGGCAAAACACAAGATCTCAATGCCATTTGAAAGGGGACACTTCTCTGTCCCCAACAGAGATGCATAGCCCTTACTTTTAACCCTAAAGCAACCAGACATACTTGCCTGCAAGACAGTGACTCCCTCCAAGCCCTGTGCAGTGACTCCTGGTAATTAATACACCTGTATTTGCTGGGTTACATAAAACTGCATTTCATTTCTCCTAAGAGCCTTAAAACATTCCTTTGAATTTTTGTTAGTAGGTGTTGCACCCAGAATATGTACAGTGAGCTGTTGTAATACAGCCTTCTCCAGGAGTCTTCTGGAACATTATTCAGAAACTGCTCACGGCTTCAACACTAATGACTTTTGAGTCCATCCCAAAGTTAGGCATGCAAGACCTTTCTATCACATTGCTGTGTGGCAAACAGATGGACTGATCCAAACTGAAACTCCTACGGCTAAACTTTGCTACAGTCCCTTTTTTGTTCTATAAATACCAAAACAAAATCCAAGACCAGAATGCTCACAGTGTTAAGGTTGGATTTTGTGTAGTAGAAAGGGAATGGGATTGTGTTTGTCCATGTGTGTCACATATCCTACTCCATAGGGCTTAGGTACATGGAAATTATATACATCCTTCACCCACCATTACAATGCACTGAAAAGGAATGTGACTATTATTTAACAACACACAGCAACTCTAAGGACTACCAAACAGGAAGAGGCACTACTCATCCAACTAGGTAACAGGTAGGAAGTATGCAATTAAATAACCCATCTGGGATCTGGCTGAACTCCAGGACCTAGGTGGCTAATTTACTGTTGGAAAAAAAGGAAATGACGGAAAATGTTTTTGTTGATTTGTTTTGTCAGGCAGAGGGGAGAACAAGCAGTGGCAATGTACGCTGTGGTT
The DNA here is from genome assembly GCF_000455745.1 of Alligator sinensis. Taxonomy (NCBI): domain Eukaryota; kingdom Metazoa; phylum Chordata; order Crocodylia; family Alligatoridae; genus Alligator; species Alligator sinensis. Next base: position 373,755 of record NW_005842647.1, on the reverse strand, counting down.
TGCAGAAAGTTGCAACTCAGCACATTTTCTGCCTCAAACCCAGTTGTCTAAAGTCCAATTAACTGAGAGGAGGGCAGCTAAAAAGTTTCTAATGGGTCCTTGGGCTTTTGTTGCTGTTGTGAATGCACAAGGTGTGCACACACAGTGATTCCAGCCACCTGGTACGAATTTCATTAGTTTCTTACAAGAGTTGTGGTGACAGGGACAGCTTCTTAAGAGAGTCAGTCTGAAAAACCTGTTTTAGTAACGTTTCCAGTCTTATAAGCAGTTAACCACTAGCTGTGTGTGTGTGGCCCTTTCCCCCTCATTCTGTCATATTAATGGCTTGTCTAAGTCAGAGGGACCACTGCAAAGATGTACATGTTGCTCCCTCAAGAGCTTTCCTAGTCTCTCAACTATGAAACTATGATGAAGCACAGTGCAGGAGACCAGCTCTTGGACTCAAACCCAAGCCTTTATAGAGTAGTTCAGTATGCTAACTAAGGGTCACTAGGTCAGACTAATTATTATAACTTGTCAGAAATCTTCCAGTGAGCCACTTTTTTCATTAGAAAAATGCCAAAACCAAAACTGGTGAAGGGCCAGTTTCAATAAATACCCAATTCAAAAGAATTTTAGGGAAAAAAAGGTGTGAAACAATCCAAATGAAACATTTTCATGAAGCTGATCTGAATGTTCAAAACAAAAGCTTTGAGCATTCAGCTTAATTCATACAATAAAAAATAAGAGATTGAAATGAAACATTTTGAAGTTATTAAAATCAGATGTTTCAAATGATTTTATTATTATCGGTTTGTGAAAGTTTTCAAGATTTGTGCTTTTTCAGGGGGGGAGGGGAATTGGTAGCTAGGGTGGTACAGTCCCCAACCTTGGAAGTCTTTGAGAGGAGACTGGGTTAGACACCTTGCTGGGATCATTTGATCTCATCAATATTCTTGCCCAAAGCAGGGGGGGGTGGACTCAATGATCTTTCGAGGTCCCTTCCAGCCCTTAATTTCTATGATTCTATGACAGGAAAGCCATTTTTGCACTCAGCTCTCATCATCATGAGATTGATATGACGATGCCAGTCTTCTAGCAGACAGGAAAGTCATTTGTGCATCCAGATTTGACTGAAGAGGCCAATCTGAGATCTGCATGTTCAACTGGAGACTTGCATCCAGTTCTAGAAGGAAGGAGTGGATCCTGGTGATATCAGCTCCACTGTGTTCTTTGGTGTTAAAGCACTGTCAGCAAGGGCCTGTGACCTTATACTAGGCTTTGTAGGGATATAGGAATTGCCAGACTAGATGAAAATAGGAGTCCAGCTAGAATGGCATGTTGTCAGTGACAGCGAGTAGTACAGTTCTCCATAGGTATGTGGTAGAGAGCTAACTATGACTAACCTGCCCGTGGAGAAAGCTTTAATCCTCACTAGCTACTAGTTCAGTTATATCCTGAAGTGTGACAGTCCTTATATCTCATAAAAAGTATTAACGCCTTAATGTAATTATGGAGGTAGTTGGGAATGCTGTTTTCCACAAAGCTATAATTTTGAATTCATGGAAATGTTTCTTGATGTGATCTCACAAATCCTGGACTTCACACAGGTGATGGAAATTCAGTCTAGTTTAATAAGGGTTGGTAAAATGAAACAATTCTTTAAAGCACCTGAATGAGGAAGAATAATTAATTCATTAATTTGCCCAGCACACTTGTGGAATATGTAGTTACCACAATTTTTTGCAGACCAATAATTTGCGGCAAAGGGATCAAGTGACTTGCCTGAGACCATAATTGGATCATCATACTTGCAACAAGAAGTCAGCAAAGCCAACTCCAAGCCAAAGATTCTAGCCAATGCAGAGTGCCCTTCCCTGCAATATATGATACATTTTGACAATATCTCGACAAGTTTCTCTGCTAAATACTGTTTCCAACATTCCTTCCATTTGGGTGTCCATCTTTTATAGAGAAATAATTAAGTGAAACAGCGTTGGTAAAAACAAGGACAGATCCACCACTGGCATCAGTCCACATTACACCACTGAAATCAATTGAGCTTCACCAGTTATTCCAGCTGGGAACACTTTCAGTTTTGAATAAATTTGGAATACATTTTCCCCCACAGCAACCACTTTCTGGCTAATGCATTATTTAAGGAGAAGCAAGGTTTTTAGTCAGTATAGGGAATCTAAACACGACTGCTTCATGTTCCGTACTGTGCTGTCTTCAGGAACTTCTGTCCATTACCCAAGTTCCTCAGTGCTGATAGTTAAACCGAAGATTTTTAGCTGGCAGTACTTTTTGTTTTACATGGTATCTGAAAACTAAGCCAGTTGCCTTCCAGTCATGTATGTATTTTAGAAATCAGGGTGTTTATCTTAATGTTTCCAGACTTTATGAGCCTTTTCAGGCCGCTGAATTTTGATGGAACTTCTCAAATGATTTAATTTGTTTCATTCTCATTCGGAACAAAGTCTCAAGGTGGTTCTTATTTTATTCACAGCCAGTTGTTCATCCCTTCTGCTTTGCAGTCATCACCTATAAAAAAGATGCTGAGATCAGAACTTAGAGGGTAGCTTTGTTGATGGGGGGGGAGGAGGGAGGCAAAGAAGATTGGCACACGGTTCTGCCTTCAAGCACTACATTAGCTCAGGAGTGCTGACTTTAGTGAAAACTTGTTTTTGACAGTATTCAACGCAATTTGCATGTTACTCAAGAGGCACAGAGGGAGCAGCTATGGACAGGGTATAGTCACTTCCCTGACCACAAATATTCAGCCTCCTCTGAAAATGCCCACTTGACATTGCCGAATGAGGCAGAGCTGACCAACTGCACCGCTCCTCACTGCTGTTGACAAGTCTTAGATGGCTTGGCATTTTTTAAGTCAATGAATCAGCCATTCCTACCCCCTCTGCTTTCCTAATATATAACAAATCTCAGCTAGGGCACAATCCAGAAGCATACCAGAGAGTCCTTTTTTAATACTAATGGACCTGGATTTTCCAAAGAGACTATTGAAAAACAAACCTAGCTGTTAGGATGCATGCGTGCTACTGAATGGCTTTGGCCACACCTCTCTGAGAGGGAATCTGGTCGGTTTCCTAAACAAAGGGAGGGCAATTCCCAGCAATAATATTTTCCTTTGAGGTCACCTTTGCAATTATTGGCAGTATTTTTCTCACTGGGGCAACAATGATGTAAACAGTTCAGCTAATGGCTCCAGATCAGGAGCGACTCTGAAAGCTAACACCAAGCTATTGAGAGAGTATCAGATTTCTCAGGACAGTAATGGTGCACAGGCTCCTAGTTCATGCCAGCCCTCGGCTGTGTTTTGACCTCTGTGATCATTCCAGTCCAGTGTAAGATGCAGCCTTATGCTTCCTGACCAATCATAGAATCATACACTCATAGAAGTAGGGTCGGAAGGGACCTTGCAGAGCTTCAGGTCCGACCCCCTGCCTGGGCAGGAAGAAAAACTGGGCTCATATGACCTCAGCCAGGTGTAGGCATCAAGCCGCTTCTTGAAGACCCCCAGGGTAGGAGCCAGCACCACTTCCCTTGGAAGTTGGTTCCAGATCCTAGCCGCCCTAACTGTGAAGTAGTTCCTACGGATGTCTAATCTAAACCTACTCTCCAACAACTTGTGGCCGTTATTCCTTGTTATACCGGGAGGCGCTGGGGGAAACAAGGTCTCCCCCAAACCCTTCTGGTCCCCCCTAGTGAGTTTATAGATGGTCACCAGGCCCCCCCTCGGCCTTCTCTTGTGAAGGCTGAACGGGTTCAGGTCCCGTAACCTCTCATTGTAGGGTCTACCCTGCTGCCCCGGATCATGCGGGTGGCCCTCCTCTGGACCCTCTCAATGTTGTCCACATCCCTCTTGAAGTGGGGTGCCCAGAACTGGACACAGTACTCCAGCTGTGGCCTGACCAGTGTCGCGTAGAGGGGGAGGATCACCTCTTTGGACCTACTTGGGATGCACCTGTGGATGCACGATAAGGTCCGGTTAGCCCTGCCGACCGTGACCTCGCATTGTCAGCCCATGTTCATCTTGGAGTCAATAATGACTCCAAGATCCCTTTCTGCCTCTGTGCTCTCAAGAATGGAGTTTCCCATCTTATAAGTGTGCTGCTGGTTACTACTGCCCAAGTGCAGCACCCTGCACTTGTCAGTATTGAAACGCATCCTGTTTTTGTTAGCCCACCCCTGCAACCTATCCAGTTCTTTCTGCAGTCTCTCCCTCCCTGCTAATGTGCCCACCTCTCCTCATAGTTTGGTATCATCAGCAAATTTGAACAGGTTGCTTTTCACCCCGTTGTCCAAATCACTGATAAAGAAATTGAACAGCGCGGGCCCAAGGACCGAGCCCTGGGGGACTCCACTGCCCAAGATGCATGGATGTTGGTTTGCATAGGAGAGCAGTAGCAGAAACTGGGAAGTATAATGGTGAACTCTAAAATGCCTATGTAAAGCATCCATGCTAGGTTAGTCATAGGTGAGGACCTGACCCAAAGTCTTTAGTCTAAGAGCAACATTCTCCCTGATTCCCCGCAAACCACAGTCATCAGCATTTGTTCTCAGGCTTTAAACTGCCCTGAACAATGCCAACTGCTGCACACCCGCTGTCTATGGGTATTCCTCGCGCTGTGTGGAAAAAGCTGAGAAAACCTGCAAAAACCAAATGTTCAAACTAGGGACACCTGGGAAACAACTCTCCCCTGGCTCATTAATTCCTGAAAAGACTTTAACCAGCTCTGGCTTGCCAAAAAATAATTCAATTACACTGAGACAACAGAAAGGCTGTTAAGTTAGAAATAAAGAACTTAGCAATGTTCCTAATCATTGTCCATCCTCATTAATGGTTAAGCTTGCTTTCTTTAATTGTTTGTTGTTCCCAGCAGATGTGAACTGATTGAACTGGAAGAAAAACAGCCCAAAGAATCAGCTTGAATATCTCAAGACCTGTAGGCAGGTGCACACAGTTTAAACAGGCACTCAAGCATCCTGCAAGTGGCTTGTCTTGTCTCGCTATGATCTGTTAGTTGGTGCAAGCACATGTATTTTCAAAAGATTGTTCAATACATACAAAATAGAGAGGCTATTCACATTGGATTAAAGCTAAGTAGTGTGTAGGTTGGAGCTGCAGCAAGATTTTCTATATACCAAAGTTTAGCCATTTACCTTAAGCTTGATGAGTAACTGCCTATCAGTGTTAGGCACTGGACAGATAATCACATGCCCAGTAAAATTTAGGTCATTGTTATATAGTGATGTAAATTACACTGGGATCAACAACAGACAGATCTGCAGCCATCCTGGGGTAGCTGCATGCAGTAGGTGACTATTAAAGTGCATTGCTACAAAGTGGTGAGGAAGTAGGTGACATCCTTTAGCAAATGCCTTACCAGGAGTGGTCTGGACAGATTATAGCTAACCCAGTGTCATTTACACTAGTAGACTTTTATCCTTTCTTCTTCCAGGGGTAATTCTCCACCAAATTGTGTGAAAGTGCCTTGCTTTAGGGATTTGCATTCTCTGTCTGCTCCTTTTCTACACTGGTACAATTCAAATTAAGCCAGTGAGAACATTTCTAGTCTGTTGAGGGCTACAGTGATTCAGATGGAACCCACCATTTACCATAGCATCTGGGCATCTAACAGCTTTCAATGTATTTATCCTTGCAACACTCCTGGTAGGTAGAGAATACTATTAGTCCTAATTTACAGCTGGTGAAGAGAGAGACAGTGGGACAAAGGCTCTGATTTTTAAAGGAGGCAAGGATTGTTGTGGGACATGATGAAGAATGCAGTGCATTCAAAAGCTTGTCCCAGCCCTACAGTTAGTCCAATACAAATTATCACCCACAATAATCCTTGCCTCTCACATAATTCCTAGATCATCATGGCTACCTCATCACTCCAACGCTACCAGATTTTAAAGGCATTTAGGAGCTGAACTCTCATGATTTCATTGTTAAGGAATTCTGTGGAAGTTGGGCTCCTAAATACCTTGAAGAACTGGCCTCAAGTGATTTGTCCAAGGCCACGCAGGAAGTCTGTGGCAGAGCAGAAAATTGAAGTTGGGTCTCAAAATCTCAGGTTGGGACCATAACTGCTAACCTATCCTTCCTCTGTTTTATGTAGCCCTACTATTTTAGTCCTGGTCTCCACAACATGGTCAAACAAATATAATTAGCCAGGTTAGTCTGAAGTCAAATAGAAAGCAGGATAGATTTACAATTTCAACACTAACTAAAGAGATATATGTAGCACAAGCTTTCATAGACTAGAACTCACTTCAGATGCTGATGAATCACAACATGATGCTAACATGCTCTCCCCTCTCCTCCCCCAAATCTGCATCACCTTTTGCATTTAATTCACAGGAATCTACAGCTTTACTAATATGTTTCAGTTCGAATTGTAGTTCCCCATTGATTTACTCACCTATCACATTCCAAATCTCTTACTGGATTTCTTTTAGAAGGCTCCTAGCACCAGTGTGCAGAACCCTTTTTGTTTCAATTGGCATTTTCATTGACCTAAGTGTATAGGCAAGGGAATCCAGTTGTGGGATTGTGGCCCTTGATCTGCCAGTGCAGTTTAGGCCCTTTATTAAACCCAAAGTGCTGATAGCAGCATAGTTGCTAAATGAAGTGTTATTTTTCCTTGTTGTGGGAGTCAGATATTCACTTAGGATTAAGTTCAGTGCACAGCTTCATTGTCACTTCTGACCAATAACCATGAAGTTCTGTTGGAACAAGGTAGGTGTGAGCCTGTTCAGATATAATAAGAGCTGTATCAAACCTTAACCTGAAACTTGAACCAAACTGAACTTGACCTTTTTTCAAATCTGAAAAGTTCACGTAATAATTTTTTTAAACTTTCACATTCCTTTGCCCTCTTTGGGATTTGACTGGAGGTAAAAGCATTGAAATACTCTGAGGAATGCTGTCTTGCAGTATTTCTAACCCTGCTGAAACCAGTATTTCTGACCCAGCTAAACTCTTAAGATTGCTTACCTGATTTCCAGGCCAAAGAAGTTCAGAGAGTTTTGGACAAGGTTCAAATAAACACTCAGGGTCAAATCTTGAGCTGTTTTAAGTCAAAGAAGTGGCACTGACTTCACTGAAGCTATGTCATTCTACAGCACCTGAGGATTGGGCTCTCCCCTTGCTTTTGGTTACTGATTCAGGCCAAAATGTTGAATGTTCCCTCACTAATAATCACTTATTCATTATGCTCTTCATATTAAATGAGTGTCAATAGCAGGCCTTGCACTGGACAGTAACATAAGATATAGACCCATGGAACTTCCAGGCTAGTCCATAGTTGGACAAAAACAATTCAGACATAAATCTTGAACTTATATCTTAAAGAAAATGAAAAGCCACTATCCATTAGAGCCCCAGCTTTCAATAAGGCATCATACCTACAACCAGGGACAGATTTTCACTCAGTTCTCCACAGAGATGCCAAAGTGGACAGCCAGATTTTCAAAAGAGCTCAACATAAGCTCTGGTTGGGCTTTTCCAGGTTAAACCTTTTTTTTTTTTGCTGGAAAGTGTTAGAAGGTTGAAACTGAATCTGTCATTTTGACACATCTCCTGATTAAAAAAAAAAGAAAAAAGTCCCAGAATTCTTAAAATGTCCAATTTTTCATATTTTCACAATGAAAGATATAGTATGTATTGGGAATTTTTGGTTTAGAAGTCTGGCTGAGATTTAGACAGAATGGTTAAAGTGATAAAAGGTTGAAATGGAACCAAAACATCCTTATTTTCTTTAATTTGATTTTTTTTCCAGATTATTATTTGATGAAATGTTTGAGATTTCATCTTTTCATCCCAACTTGGAATAGGAACAATTGTCAAAATCTCAAGATTTTTTTGTGGAATGTGAACACTCTTCCTGCCAGCTGTATTCAACCTATTTAGTGCTACACTCTTTGGGAAAGTATTGTGGTGAGATCGAATGCTAAGTACTCAACATTCCCATGAAATGGAATGAAATCATTTGCCCATGGCTTGTGTGAATTAGTGCAGAGAAATGATAACTCAATATGCAGACAAGGTTCCTAGGGTTCAATATGAGTTCTCTTGTATCCAAAAGAATTGGTGAAGCCTTGGGACTAGGACATAAATCAGGAGACTCAGATTATATTTCTTAGATTGCCCCTCGCTCTCCATATATCCTTCTGATAAACCACTTTAATAACTCTCTCACATTCTGCCACCCTAGCTTACCTTGAGAATCACCTTACCCTTGGTGTTGTCCCACTGATGGAATAAGGTAGGTGAAAAAGCTGAATTATTCTCTATATGAATGACAGGTGTCCTCAGAAGAACCTCTGAGCGGAACAATAAAACATTAGAAAAGGAGATATTGTACATTCTAGGGATAATTAAAAACAACAACCAAAGAGGTTTCAGCCAACCAAGAATGAATGGTTTCTGCCTTCCAAAACCTGTAATTGAGCAGATTAGAATTCCCTGTGCAATTCAAAAAATTACATGGAGGTGGGGGGAGAGGGCGGGGTTCCTAGATTTAACATCTGTTAAGGAAAGTTCATTTAATCAACTGTAAAACAAGAATTCCAGTGTCTCCAGACAGTTCTTTAAAGCAGGTTCCCATGACTCCATGGTTCTCACTGGAATGTTTCACCCCTGGGGAAGGGTGATCATTTTAATTTCAATGAAGCGACTGCATGTTGCTGTTCACTCATGGACAGCAGAGACTTGTACTCAGGAACTGGGGTTCAACTTGACAGCACCTCATGCAGAACCTCAGATGCTCCAGCCATACTCTTCTGGCTAGACCTCAGTCTCCAGCTCCTGCTTTTATCAGACAAGCTATCAGACTACCTTTAATACCATCAAGCTCAAATAGACAGAAGGGGGGTGCTCCTTGATACTAGAAATAGTCAAATATGGGCTGCTAGATTATTAAATATGGGTGTGTGTGTGGTAGAGTTTGGGATCTTTGTTTTTCGCACCAAAAGTGGAGATGACGATCATGGGTTGGGAAGTCTTGATGCTTCCAATGAAGTTAAGGTTGTATCATGAGCAACAAGTGTTGCTACACTCCTGGTTGAGCTACTGACTGCCCTTCTACTCCTTTGCTAGAAGTTGTTAGTGCTCAAATGATAGAATCAAGATGCCAGGGTAATATATCCTCATGGATAGATGGCCACACTCCTTACTGTCTGCAGCCAAATTATTGCTGGGTGATTGTATGTGGGTTAGATGCATTTGTCGCATCCATCTCCTGCTTCTCACTCTCACACTGTTTCCAAAAATTGTTTTGGACCTATAGCCTTTTGGTTTCCACCAAGAGAGCAGGGTGTTTGGTTCTAGAAAACTCCAGAGAAAGGGAAAAAAAGGCTCTGGTTCTTCTCTCTCTTACACTACTTGTGAACATTATTGTATTTCTGTTGATTGCCGTGACATTACCCCATGAATTTACTTACCGTGGAGCATAAGAGAAGAGAATGAGGTTCAGAGAGCCATATTCCAGTTCCGGAGCTTGTATTATTTGTTTTACATGATTGGTCTCAAACAGGTTGGTATCTTTTCCTTCATAGTTTCTTGTTGCTCTCCATTTCCTCCATGGTTGAAAGTTTTCTTCTTAAGACCCTTCTGAATCAGTATCTTCATTCATGTTAGAATCAATTTCCCCTGCTCCCTATATGCAGTGGTAGGGAAGTTAGCAACCTGTGGGACATACTCTTATGAAAGGAGAGGCACATGGCTTAACCCAGTGCCCTCCTTCTTGCTAAGGAATTGTCAATACTTTAGCATTAAAATCCATGTTGCAATGACACTATACAAAGGCCTTGGCTCATGAGACCTTGACTCATGATACTACTGATTGGCCTGTGGATTAGACATAACTTTTGAAGAATTTTGCATAGGTATTTGTCTGAAGAAACAAGAACAAAAATAGTAACACATATGTGGGGACCCTTATTTAGCTAGCTGTGTTATATTATTTATACAGTCTGGAAAGCTTAATGAGAGGGATGTGACAGAAGTTCTCTGTAATAAGTTATTTGGACTAACAGGCTTTGGGAATAAGGCAGCTGCTGGCTCTGCTGCTGATTTGCTGTGTCACCTTGGAAAAGTCATTTCACCTTCCTGTACTGCTAACCCCTTTGGAAAAATGATTGTATCTCACTGTGTGCTTGCACAGTGCCTGACAGAATGGGGTCCCATTCAGAGTTGGGGGCTAAGCCGATATAGGAATATTAAGAAACATTCTATAAGCCATTAAATATATTTGTATTTCTTATTAACAAGTTGCATGCATTACGTGCTTGAACACCTGTATTTTAGAGCCCTGGCATTGGGGCAGTGGCTGTTTTAGTTTTTCCTCTTGCACTGTATGGAATACCTTATCTACAGAGCCTGATGTATCTTGGCATGTTCCTCACAGCTGCCCAGCTGTGGCTGTGGAGTGGGAGGAGTGGGAAGCATCTGCCAGAGAAAGGGAACATTTGTTAGAGGTGATGAAGAAGGCTTCATTCAGATTCCTCCCCCTCTTGAACATCTGGACAGATAACAATCCTTCCAAAAAAGATTTAAGGAGCAGGCAAAGCCTCCTGGAAATCTTAGAAAAACACCCAGCTTGAAAACAACTCAGAGCTCTGATACAGGAAGGCTCAGGACTTATGAATAGGATACCAGAGCCTGTCACCTATAGGTCAAGGGTCTGTAGTCAGTGAAGGTCAGTAGAAAACTAATGGCTAGTTCCTGTTACCTAGTGAAAATGGTGGGAGTTGCACCATTGATTTTAGCTGGAGAAAGGTTGGGTCCTAAGTGCTTTAAAATATAATGTTCTTATTTTGTGAGGTGCTGTGCTTCCTCCATTCCCACTGGCCTGGTAGGAAACTGAAAAAAAATTAGCGTTTCCAAGGAGGTCTTTGGCACCTTGTAGAAGTGATCTCTAACACAGGTGGTCAGTGGCTTCTGTGAAATGAAAGATGGCTAGGGAGGCAGAGCAGTAAGAATGAATCTCAGCCCAGGACTGAATCAGCCATGAAACCTGAATCAAACAGATGACCTCTCCTCTAGACAAAACTACAGTCCGATCAGGACGGAGGCTATTAGATGTTTCAACTGTTGATGTCCATATTATAAATGTTCTGTGGATAAACAGGAGATTTCAACCGGTCTCCTGTGCCGTCAGTCCGGTGCCTTTCACCTATGCCAAATTACAAAAAGATTTCCATAATCAAACAATAAGTAAAGAGCTTGTCTGGAGCTAAGTCCTTGACCCATGGGGGATGCCAAATCTTTAATTTGGGATAGGCCTCAAATTTATTAGAAGTTCTCCTCCTTCCAGACCTCCCATTTTTATTTTGTAGAAAAACTTCCACCCTATGAAAAATAGAGAGGGGGACACAAAACATTTAAAGGTCAAAGCCTTAGCTGCAGTAGATCAGTGCAGCTGCTTTGAAGTCAATTGAACTTTGCTGATTTATACCACAGGACTCATCCAAAGTCCACTTAAATTAATAAGTCTTTCCTTTGACTTCAAGGGGCTTTGGATCAGTCCCTGGGTAAGGCACTGTCCTTGAAGCTATTAAGTTACTCATCTGTTTTCTCCCCTCCTCAGTACTTCATTCCCATGAGCCTCATCAGTACTAACACACTTTAGGCATCAATGCAGCAGCATATTCTCTCTAGTTTCACTCTTGTCAGCTGCATGTAACCCTATGTGATCATACAGTAACACTAAGACAGGACGAAAGCCAGCATCCCACACAGAGAAAGCTGTAACACTCTAAGCAGTGATTGCCATAGCAATGGGTATTGGGTCAATTCTATAGAAAACTGAGATAAATAGAAAAAAGACCAGTCATTCTTCTGGTCTTGGTTTGCGCCTCACGTGAAATTCATCCCTGTGTAGACACCTACCAATATTGAAGTCTGTAAAATAGGGTTTAAAAAGGACTTAACTATTGCATAGATATTATGCTCTTCTATATAGGGTTGAAATTGATCCTGGGATGAGTGGAACAGTATCCTAGAATGAACAGAACAGCTTGAAGCAACACAGAAAAAAGGTTCAATTTCCATGTGTTTTCCTTGTCAAAACATGTATTGCTTGCAGTCTTAGAAGTCAGAGATGAAAACAAAAAAATCCTATTAAGCCATCCACGAGAGGCCAAAGTCAAATTGTTTCTCACACAATTTTTCTCCAGTCCTTGTCCGGTCTCATTTCAAACATGTCAGTCCACAGAGCTTTCATGGCTTCCTTTGTAAAGGCCTTTTGATGGAAAGTGGCAGCTGGCTATAGAGTGTGAGAAAATCTTAGCCCACCTTGCCTGACAGTTTCCTGTCAACAGCTGGGAAAACTGGGGTCCAGAGAGTTTTGGGGAAACATGTTCAAAGCTTGGGCAGCTGCATAGAGCCATTTGGCTATTGAGAGGCTCAAGGTGGGGAGGTGGACGCCATGAAGGTCTCCAGAGTTGGGGTTTGGTGGGTTGTCAACTTACCTGAGCCTCCATCAGATTATTCACTTGGACAAAATCATAGGACACCCTCCCTCAGAATTTTCTGAGCATGTCTGGGGGCATTCAAGGACTGCTTCATGTGCTAAAAGTTATCCCTATCAAGTAAAACATGATGCAAGTACAAGCATCAATGGGACCATTCAGGAAAGGAAATAGCCCATGCCCTTACCCCCTAACAATCAGTGCTCAAACCACACATCAGCAGGGCTTTAAAATGTTGGGGGGAGAAGAGGGGAGGAGTCCGGGATTGAAATGCCCAGCAAAGAATTCAGATTTGTTTCAGGTGCTGAATTCACCGGAGCGAGCTTCCATTTGTGCTTTGAAAGCCAGAGTGTTTACAGCCCTGTGCTTTGTCATCCATAACTTTTTTGCACACCAGAGATCATGACAGCAGAACGCAGGATGAGGGTCAGTGGCTGCATATTAGGGGAGAAAAAACCCTGTTTTTGAAAGATTGCAGGTTCCTGTTGATCAGCCCCTCCTCGCCTGTGGCAGTTGTTAGCACTTGGAGACCGCTGCAGACAAACAGTTGCCAGGGTCTGAAGGGCAAAAATTCCTGTGTCTCAGCCTCTGAATTCTTCAAATAAATCCCTCCAATTCCTGTGTTTTCACAAAGAAATGGCCTGCTGCCGGGTGACCTGGAAGAGGCGATGTAATGCTTTGTCAGCACACACCTCGCCACAGAAGTGGAAGACCAAATTGTCTTATTAATCATTTAAAAAGTGAAGAGGCAAAAGAAAAATAAAAGCCCAGTCTAGCTAATTGTCGAAAAAATGAGGTCAGAGTTCATTTCTCTCTCCGATGCGGCTTCACAGTTCACTGACTGACAAGGACAGCGAGATAAAAAGAGACAGGGAAGTTTTTATGGAACTCCTCTCCATTCCTCCCAAGGGAGTTATGGATTCAGGAGATTGCAAGAATTCAGGATTTTGCTATAGAAAGAAAATCCCCTGTGCAGGGCTTCAAAGACCCAGGATTCAAGGAATAGAAGTTTACAGGTTCCCCAGGAGAGGCTCCAGATTTCTGAAACAAAAAAGAACTGTACTCAGTCCTGTTGCCACTTCGCAGAGGTACATCAGTATTGCCTATCATGGTGTTTGTGAGAGTATCTGATTTTTGCAAAACCTGGATGCTCCCCACAGCCAGCAATCCAGTGCCATTCCCAGGAGATACCTTTGATGGCCTTATGTTGTGTGTTCTCAGGCTGGGGGATTACCCCGCTTCCCTTTCTTTCAGCGAAACTAGGGGTAAGTAGGACCTCCTCATCACTGCTGGCCCAGAATCATTCGCTCTGTGGAATCGGGCAGGGAGTCCTTAACACTGACTCCTGGTGGGAGAATCTCTCTCAAGAGCCAGTGTGTGAAATAAAATGCAGCCTGGCCATTCAAGCTGGGTCACTGGAGGAGAGTTTCTTGCACTGGGCCTACACAGCACAATCAGAACAGTAATTACACAGGCTTGCACCAATCTGACTAGTTAAATGCTAACTCTAGCCTGAAATTACAAAGGTAGAGAAAAAAGCAAATGTGCTATGTCTGACTTGGAAGAAGAAGAAGAAAAAGAAGAAAAAGCCAAGATAATGTTTGTTTACCTGGGGAAACTCTATTCTGTAGGAGATATAGTGGGATAGCTAGAGAAATAAGGGTGGGGTCTCAGGTGACTCCTGTAAGGGGTAATGATGACACACTGCAGTAGCTGTCTTTTGAAAACTCATCAGCTCTAACATTTAGGCTAAATAAAATACTAACATAAGGGCCTATGCCATCCTTACCAAAGAGAAAATGAAATGAAAAAAAAAGACTTCCCACAATTAGTCAGAGGTGTGACCTGTAAATCTGGTACCCTAGGCAGGGAGACAGGGAAAAGAAGCAAGTTCTTATGCCCTCACATAGAGGCCACCGTAGTTGTGGGGACAAAGTAGGCTGCTGCTGCCTTAGCATAAGCTCCCCAAATACAAGCTGCCATGGTGGCAATGCCAATATGAGGTTCTTGAGGGCTGTCATTCCAGTTACCTCTTCTGAGTTTGTGCCCAAGGCTAGTGACCCACATTACACTACTTCTGGTTTAAAGTGTCTCAAGTAGGAAAACTCGATGCCAAGCAGAGCTGTTAGGAGCAGATGTCTATTGGAAGAAAGGGAGATGCTTTTTAGTTCATCATTTCCATCTATCTAGCCATCCAACTATCCATCTATCTAGTCATCCATCTATCCATCCATCTATCCATCTACCTATCTTTATGAAAAAGATACCTTCCTGGCCAATGCTCTAAACTAAACTCATACGTGGTTACAAAACAAAGACCCAAACTTCTCTAGTGGAGGCTTAAAAGGATTCATACCCACAGAGTACAAAAGGGACCTATAACATACAACCTAACAGATTACATACCGATTTTGACCAAATGAACCGGAGGGCTATAGTAAAGGAGAAAACTAAAAAAGACCTAGAATCATAGAAAATGAGGGTTAGAAGGGACCTCAGGAGGTCATCTAGTCTCACTTTCTGCTAAAAGCAGGACCATCCCCAACTAGATCATCCCAGCCAGGGCTTTGTTGAGCTGGGCCTTAAAAACCTCCAAGGATAGAGATTCCACCATCTCTCTAGGTAACCTATTCCAGTGCTTCACCACCCTTCTTGTGAGAGTTTTTCCTAATATCCAACCTAACTTTCCCTTGCTGCAACTTGAGATCATTGCTTCTGGTTATAGAGGCAACATGCATGCCTCTAACCAGTCCTACCACACTGGTTAGAGTAAATGGCAACACTTTAACTGTATATGTGTTCTATATACCCCTATAAGATATACATGAATAGACTAAACATTAACAGAGAGGGAGGCAAGCTATTAGCATTACTTGTGGGAGAAAGAAGTTGAATGCCAAAGGGCATGCACACTCTTTTGCCTTACCTGTTCCCTGTAGCAATGATTAGCTAGATGGGGCTTTATTTCTAGCAATGGGAGGAAAGGGTAGGATCTGTTTTTCAGATCTGTGAATCTGAAGAATGAATCTACTTTCATTTTATAGGAAGGCCTAAAGCAGTCTAATGAAGAAATTAGTGATTGTTCTAGTTTGGGAGGAACTCCTTTTTATACCTGCACCATTGTCCTTGTTTTAATAGCAATATTACTATTACTGTATAACTGCAGGAAAGGAAGCAGGAAAGGACATTTCGCTTTTCTGCTCTCTCTTCCCAAATGCATGCAAGTGATTTCCTTGGCCACGGAGCTCTGCTACCTTCTCTCCACACTCCTCTGAAATGGCTGCTTTGTATTTACTTTCTGAATACAACAGTCATTTAACAATTAGCACTATGACAGAAGGATGACAAGACCATCGTAACACCACTTTCTGACCTTAAAATCTGTGACTCCATGTTTGTGCCACAGATAGGGTTGCTTAGGGAAACTTCATCAGAAGGAAGAGCCCAAAACTAGTTCAGAAATATGATGATGCAAGTCTTTTTTTTCAGCAGTGGACATAGGAGCTGAAATGGAGACAGAGCGGTCCACAGAGAGATTGCGAGGTAAGAAAAAGGTATTTTTTTCCCTTGCGAGGCTAAAGGAACCCACATGTTTTCTTGACACACCAAAAATCCTCATCAGCATTCAGAGGGCTAGAGCAGCAGGATGGCATCAGCAGGTATAGGACAGGTACACCATGCTGGCTAGACATTAGCTAAATAAGAACAACACCTAGCATGGGCATTTCCACTGCTGTTCAAAACACAAAACAGGATTGCATGTAAAACACTAAATAGTAAGATATACTGTACTGAGGGTATGAGTCAGAAGGAGGAGCATATAAATATTTGTGATGTAAGGACTGTGCATTGAGATATGAACATCTCAGAGGACTTGGCCTTCCCCCACCCATCTAGCCACACCCCACACACATGCACACACACTACACCCTGTCCTTAGCCCTTTTCATCCTGTCTGATTTAGAATAACTTGTATTTATCAGCTGCTGTTGCTGAGGTGCTAATATTTCACGTTCCCTTTTTTGGCCAGGGCATTGATAAGAACCTCTCCTGATTTCAGACAAGAAGAGAAAGGCAGAAAACAATCTTGTTTTCAATACAACAAGGGCTCTGTCTACATGGCTCATCTGTCCATTTGCACAAGACTTTCTGGCCTCGTAGTATAACCGTTTCCCTAGAGAAAGAGCAATAGAGGTGGGGGAGGAGAGGGAGTGTTGGAAGGTAGTCTGAGGATAACAGGCGTTATAAAGAGGAATTTTTTTCCTGCTGTTTTTGTTTGTTTTACCACAGAGGCTCAGTGGAGCTGGCCAGCAGCCTCACGCAGCAGGTGCTGCCTGAGAATGCAAGGGGAGAAAAATTCCTACTAAATGGAAGCATTATTTGACATTGCAGCCTTTCGCAATATTTTTCTTTTGTTTCAGACAAACTCCAAAGCCTCTTGGGCATCGTGGTCAAGGCCGTAGCTGGACTGTTCTGCAGTGCGGGAGGGAGAAAGAAGTGGCTATGCTCTAAATATGCCAAAGAGTCAGGTGAGAGAGACCTAAAGGGACACAACCAGATTCTGGAAATAAGATTAGGCAGGTCCCGAAGGGGCTGGCGGAAGGGCAGAGAGAGGGAGGGAGACAGAGAGAGATTCTTAGAGACCCTTCTTGAGTTGTTTTTTTTTCCATGCCATTTTATACCCTTTTCTTCTGAGAGGAGCTTGACTCAGAGCTCCAATTGAAACTGCCCCCAAATCTGGAGGAGGCTAGATCTAGGTCCACACGCATACCTTATGGCTTTGCTCTGTCCTTGATGGCTTTATTTTTTGGCCATCAAAAGGCTAGAAAATAGAGAGAGAGGATGATCTAGTGGAGAGGAAGGCTGATCTCCTTGCTTTTCCACAGCCTTCCTGTGACACCTGGGGCAAGTCATGCAGCCTTTCTTTGCCCCCGTTCCCCCACCTGGGAAACTTAGATAAGGACCACTCCTTAGCTTATAGGGATATTGTGAGGAAAAATACATTGAAGATTGTGAGATGCTTAGATTTCACAGCAAGTATCCAAGAAAAGCAAAAATCAAAATTTGAGAGAAATTATAGACCTTATTAAAAGAAAACTACAAGAACAAGGGTTATTTGTGTAGGAGAATGTAAAATAACATTCTCTGTTGCTCCCCAAACACTTCCTTTAATCAGAAAGATGATGTTTCAGAGAATTCCCTGTGTTTAAAAGTCTTGGATTTAGTTCATTGAACTAAGCAGGAGAAGCACTTTGCCCAATGATACTTCACATTATGGACTTGCTTAGCCTACAGTTCAGATTCTTCTTTGCCTCCTTTGTTGTCTTCCCCGGCATGCAACTCATATGGTACATGCAGTGTAAATTCTTCAGGGAATGGACCATCTTTTTGTTCTGTTTTGTTTTACTTGGCTCTCTGGCATTATGGAGTCCTGGTCTCTGACTAAAGCCCCTATGTACTACCATAAGAGAAATTAATTTCATTATTCTTATTATCAAAGTATTCTTCATCAGTGCAGATCTCTCAGACATGAATGAAACCCATATGCCATTCTGCATCAATCTTAATTCATTTTAACACCTCCACATCACAGCAACCGAATGCAGTCATGCACTCAGTTTCAGAACAAATTACCTTTCAGTTCCAATCTATGATCAGCCACAGCACACCATCTTTGCAATCACACTTAAAAATATATAACCTGAATTCCAGTCACAGGATGCCAAGAGCAAAAAAAAGCTAGATTTGCCATGGAGACTAAGGTATCTAACTGCCACTTCAAGCCCCTGGTAAAAAGAAAACCAGTTATCCAAACCCCCACCTATACCTGATGACAGCTAGATTTCTTATGCACCTATGTTTCCACTGCTGAAATGTTCACAGAGCTGTCTACATCTTAACTGCGTTAAGCAATTCAGCACTCATCCTAGCAGGCTAAGGGAGGCATTCCTCTGTCCTCCAGGCACAATCCAGTGGATATGCTCAGAGTGCACTTAACCCCACACAAAATGCTGCAAGGAGGAGGAGGTGTCTCCTCCCCACCCTCCGCTTTCTTACCCAATGGTATACATGCAAGATGTGGTAGACCCTGGGTCAAGTCCCTCTTCTTCCAGAGAGGGCTTAGATCCCCATCTTCTGTCTCAGAGGAGGGCATCCTAACCACCAGACTATAGGTATTTTGAGGTGGACTTCTCTGTCTTTTCTGTTGCAGCCGTTCCAATATGAATAATAAAGATGCATTAATCAAAGGACTCGAACACATATCTCTCCCCTACTTCCAGAAGGGTATTGCAACTGCTCTACTCTCTCTCTCAGTGATTATTTAATTAGCCAATACAAAGTGACAGCACCCCATCCCAGAACAACTTGTAGCTTGGCAGTGTAGGCACTGTCTTAGGAAGTGCACAGCATTTAAATTCCTTTAGGTAGGAGAGGGATTTGGCCCCAGGTCGCCATGATTCCAGATGACTGCATGTCTATAGCAGCTCCACGATGCTCCTGAGAAGCATGTCCTTCCCACTTCATACATGGCAAATCTTGAAATGTAGCAAAGAAGACACCCTAAGAGTGCACCCACTAGAAAGATCCCTTTCTCAGGTATGCTGGAAAGTGGCAGCAGGGTGCCTAAAAATCAATTGTTGTCAAGCTGAACATAAGTTCCCTTGTGCATCTAACTCGTATTGTCCATACAAGAAGTAATGAACTTGCGGGGGGCTGAAAGGGACAGCAGCTCAGGGCACCGATTCAGAGCTGGGGCTAGGATGGCAGCCCTCAGAGTCCAATCCACCACAGCAGTCCCTGATAGGGGAAGCTTTTGCACTGAGCCAGCAGCAGCCTGTGTCACAGCCACAAGAATGGCAGCCTCATGCATAGAGGTAAGTGCATGCTTCGCCCCTCTCCCTGCCACTCAGGATGCCGAAATTTCAAGTTATGTCTCTTTATACAGCTTGTGGGAATACCTGGAGCAGGTTACTTGTAAATGAGATCAGAACAAAGTTTAGTAATCTGAGTGAGCTGCAAAAAATTGCTGCGCATCTGTCTATATCTTAGCTCTACAGAGGCAATAAATATTAACCGTTTTTACTCTGACTGCACTTCAGATGCTAGAGTGCAGTGATCTGAGTGTCAGTGGAACAAAGTAAAGAATATCCATTAAATAAACACATCTTTGCTTCTAGCTTGAACATAAAATCTAGGTCAAACCAGCTACTGAGTGAGGAGGAAAAAGCACTATGACTAAAGGAATTAAAGAACAGGTAGAGATCAGCTGAGGTGAGTGTTACACAGTTCAGTGCTTAGCCTGCAGAATGTATCTGCTTCCTGGCCAGACTGGGAGAGAGTGGGGGAGGACAAAGGTGTATGCCACCAATTGCAAGATACTCAGAGTCCACCGAGTGCAGCGTTTTGAGACCAGAACTGCTGAACTGGAGGAGCACAAGAGAGAGACAGCTGGTTATGGAGTTAGGCTTTGAGGAGTGTTGTAGAGTTCTCCTTTCACATCAGTGTTGAAGGCCTAGATTTTGAGGCATGGGACAGAGTCAGAAGACCTGAGTTCTAGTCCTGTCTCTTCAACTGGCTCCTTCAACCCTGGGGAAAACATTTTACCTATCTATGTCTCCATTCCCCTCTTTCCTCCTTGGTATGTCTTGACTATTCAGGCCATGTCTGTGCTATATCTCTGGCAGCCCTGGGCTCAGCATCGAGAAATGAGCCTTTCACAAGTACTCCCACTCCACACACACATCCACACCCTGAAGCTGGCCAATGTAGACAGCTAGGACTGTGTGCCTAATCGCTCAGATTGGGTATATGTATAACAGGAGGGAGTGGGAGAGGCTCGTTTCTCAGCAATTAGCTTTACCACAACAGGGAGGCAGTGCAGACAGAGCAGTGCAGACAGAGCCTTGACTTTGTTTAACATGAGGAAGCTTGTGCATGGAAACAGCAACCACATGATCTTAACAAGTTGGAGGTCTGGGCCCAGTGGGAAGGGAGTACCCTAGATGACAGGACACCTCCATCTTGCTGCAGTCTTCTTCCATTTTTACAGCCATTGAGATCCTGACATCTTCCCCTGGATCTGCTGTTGAGGAGTTGGGGATGGACAGTTTTTTATCTGGAACTTTCCCTCAGGCCGGTTCACCAGGGGTGACCCTTCCAAGAGTGTGAGACTCTGGGCAACATAGCTCTGAGGATCATTGGGACTCACAAGCCTGTCCACCACCACAAGGTCTCGATCCACAGAGAGGACCACACAGGCTTCTATGACTGGAAATAACATGTTCTCTTGTACCAACCTCCAATAAGTCGTATAGGGATGGAGACAGGACTGCAGCCATGAATCTGCATGTAGGCAGCAGTAGCCTGATGGTTATCTTGTTCCTGGGATGAAACGGGTGCAATTTGGCAGTTACTACCATGATAAGTAGTCTTATTCAGGATCCCCTCTGCTCACCCCATATGGGAAAGGGCTAGAAAAGATGCCCTAAACTTAAGCTGGATACAAGAAGTAATGAAGTTATCTGCTCCTGGCTGGATAACCATGTTCAATGGGATCACTCTCTGCAGTCAAAAATATCATCATAAGACACTGGTTTTTGCAACATGGAATGTTCACACCTTAATGGACAACAGAGACAATGGATAACCAGAAAGAAGAACGGCCAAAGAGATGATATCTCTTTGAAAATATTGAGATACTATGTTGACATAGCAGATTTGAGCAAGATAAGATGACTGCATGAGGGTCAGCTCAGGGAAGTGGGTGAAGACTACCCCTTCTTCTGGCTGGGGAAACTGGCCCAGGACAGATATGTTCACGGTGTCAGCTTTGCCATCAAGAATCAGCTTCTCAGTCAACTTATAGAGCTCCCTATGGGCATTAAGAAACATCTTATGACCCTCTGTCTTAAGTTCAGCCACAACCAGTATGCCACCATCATCAGTGCATACACCCCAATGCTTGATGCTGACAATGATGTCAAAGAACAATTCTACTCCACCTTGTCCATGTACAGACTAATACTCAGAAGGAGGACAAGATAATTCTCCTTGGTGACTTAAACACTAGAGTTGGACATGACCTGGAACACTGAAGTGGAACCTTTGGGAAGGAAGGACTACAGAAAGCCAGTTCCAATGGCATTCTCCTCCTGAGCAAGTGCATGGAGCACACCAGCACCATGGAGATACAAATTCAAGGAGTCACCACGAACACCATTTTCAGGCAGAGTGACAAATACAGGACCATCTGGAGTCACTCACTGTAAGCATTGGCACCTTCTTAAGCAGGAGCAGTAAGTGGGTGACAGCTCATGGCTCGCGCAGGTGCCTCGGGGTCAGGGGCAGCAGAAGCATGGAGCCTGGGCTGGCAGGAGCTCTGCCTATTGCAGTCCATGAGTGCCCTGAGACCTTACCACCTGCTGCTGCTACTGGTGGCAGGGGCTGTGGGCACT
>NW_005842647.1:348624-351810 GCF_000455745.1 Alligator sinensis | reverse complement strand
GTGTGGGGTGGGGGGGGGGGGGGGGGGAGTGGTTGGTAGAGGGGGCCCCCCCCCTCCACCGTAGACATGTACCAACACACCCCATGCACACCCCACATCCACCTCAGCCACCCTCCCCCTCCACACATGCCACAACCCACATGCTCCCCCACCTGATATACATACACCCACACCCTCTCACACCTATCTACTCCCCCCACAGACACACGCATACCATCTGCCACACCCCACATACACACATACTGACACACATACACCCACAGCCTCCCACAAACCTATACCCCCCCACATAGGTGACATGGCGGGGAGAATATGGAGGGGCATGTGCCCCCCTGAGATTTCATAGATTTCATAGACATTAGGGGCTGGAAGTGACCTTGAGAGATCATTGGGTCCAGCCCCCCCGCCATAGGTGGGAAGTCAGCTGGGATCAAGTGACCCCAGCAAGAAATATATCCACCTGTTTTTTGAAGAAGTCCAGAGTAGGTGCTTGCACTACCTCTGGGGGGAATTTGTTCCAGACCCTGGACACACGCCCTGTAAAGAACTTTTTTCTTATATCCAGTCTAAATTAGCTTTCCTGTAGTTTATGGCCATTAGACCTTGTCATCCCTTGGGGAGCTATGGTGAACAAGTGTTCTTCCAGGTCCTGTTGTACCCCTCTTATGTAATTGTAGGCTGCCACCAAGTCCCTGCTGAGCTTTCTCTTCTCCAGACTGAAGAGTCCCAAGTCCCTCAGCCTCTCCTCGTATGGCCTTCCCTCCAGACCTTGGATCATACAAGTGGCTCTCCTCTGGACTCTCTCAAGCTTCTTGACATCCTTCCTGAAGTGGGGAGCCCAATACTAGATGCAGTACTCTAGCTGTGGTCTCACCAGGGCCGAGTTAAGCAGGAGGATGACTTCCCTGGTTTTGCTTGAGATGCATCGGTGTATGCATGCCAGAGTTTGGTTAGCTTTGCCAGCAACAGCATCACATTGGTGGCTCATATTCACTTTGTGGTCAATCAAGACCCTCAAGTACCTTTTGGTCATGGTGCTAGCAAACATTGCACTGCTGAGCCTGTAAGTATGCTGGGGTTCTTCCTACCAAGGTGCAACACCTTACACTTCTCTGCATTGAAGGCCATCAGGTTTTGGTTGGCCCACCTTGAGAGTATGTCCAAGTCTGCCTGTATCCCCCAGCCTGTCCTGTGCTGTGACTGCCCTCCCCCATCATTTGGATTCATCCACGAACTTGGCAAGTTCACAAATGACTCCTGAATCTGGATCATTAATGAAGATGTTAAAAAGTACTGGCCCAAGTACCAAGCCCTGAGGGACTCCACTGGTCACCCTGCACCATGTGGATTTGCTCCCTTTAACTAGTACTCTTTGGGTCTGACCCTGTAGCCCTCAGACCATATGGTGATCCACAGTTCCCCAGCTTAACCATGAGGACCTCATGGGGAACTGGGTCAAAGGCCTTCTTGAAGTCCAGGTATATGGCGACCACATCATCTCCCTTGTCCAAGACACGTTACCTGGTCATAGAAGGCGATGAGGTTGGTCAGGCATGACCTGCCAGTCCCAAAGCCATGCATGACCTGCCAGTCACAAAGCCATGTTGGCTGGCATTCAGAAGCTTGCCTTCCGTCAATCTGGTGTTGATGGATCCCCTGACAATTTTCTCAAGGATTTTTCCAGGGACAGATGTAAGACTGATTGGTCTATAGTTCCCTGGGTCATCCCTCCTCCCTTTCTTGTACATAGGGACCACGTTGGCTCTTTTCTAGTCATCCAGAACCTCACCTGAGCACCACGATTTTTCAAATATCTCTGCTAAGGGGGATGCAGTGATGTCTGCCAGCCCTTTCAAGACTCTCGGGTGCATTTTGTCTGGGCCTGTGGACTTGTGAATGTCCAGTTCAAGGTGTTCCCTCATCTGATCCACATTGATTTTAGGCCCATCGCCCACTCCCAGGTTGGTTTGTGCCATTCTTGACAGGATGATCCTCCTGGGAGGGTGAAAAACCGATGCAAAAAAGTCATTTAGGAGATTGTCCCTTTCTTGGGCATTGGAAGTCAGTTGCCTTGTTGGATCTCTCAGAGGCCCAATGCTATCCTTGTTCTTTTTCTGACTTCCCACATATCTGAAGAATGATTTTGTGTTGTCCTTGATTCCCGTAGCTAGCCTAAGTTCAGTTTGAGCCTTGGCTTTTCTCAACCACTTTCTACAGGTGCAGGCGAGTGCAGAGTAACCCTCTTTGGTAATGCTTCCTGTTTTCCAGCTGGAATAGGCTACTCTTGAGCTTAATAAGGTCCAAGAGTTCCTTATTCAGCCATGGGGGCTTTCTTGCCCGTTGATTGCATTTCTTGTGAGATGGTATGGCTTTGCCCTGTGCTTCAAGGATTATATTTTTAAGAAATGACCATTCCTCGTGTACTCCCTTTTCTTGGGGGGGTATGGCCTCTATTTGCCTGACTGGCCAATTTTCTCAGTTTGCAAAAGTCAGCCTTCCCAAAATTAAGAACTTCTGCTTTACTGAGGGGTTTGCCTGCTCTTCAGTGAACTAAGAAGGTGACCAATTTGTGGTCGCTATCACCAAGCTTCCCCTCAATCTGCAGATTGCTCACTAGGCCTGCCGCATTGGCCAGGACCAGATCAAGGAATGCCTCTCCTCTAGTCAGCCCATAGACCTCCTGGTTTGGTAGAGGTCATCGATGCATGTGAGGAAGCTATGCAACCTGTCAGATTTGGCCGTGTGCTCATCCCAAGAGACGTCAGGGAAGTTGAAGTCCCCCATGATGATCATGGATCGGGAGTGCATGGCTTCAATCAGTTCCCTATTGAATTCCCAATCTAGGTCTTCCTCTTGGTGGGGAGATGTATAGTAGACTCCTACAAGTAACTCACCCTCCCCATGTTCTCCTCGTTCCTTGACCCAGAAGGTCTCAAGATGCCCTTCCTGGTTTGGAAACTCGATTTGCAGGGAGATGAGCTGATCCTTGATGTAGTGAGTTACATCACTACCCCTCTTCCCAACACAGCCTCTCCTATACAAGTTATAGCCCTCTATTGTCACTGACAAATCATAGGTGGAGTCCCACCAGGTCTTCGTAATTCCTACCAGGTCATAATCATTTTCACATAGGAGAAGGGCCAGTTCCTCATGCTTATCCAGAGCATCAAGGACAATAAGAAGTCC
>NW_005842647.1:347719-348532 GCF_000455745.1 Alligator sinensis | reverse complement strand
ACGCCCAGGAAAAAGCCAACCTATTAAATAGGTACTTTGCGTCAGTCTTTCATCAGTCCCATGGGACGCCCATGCCCGCTACAGGGCCGGGAAGTCCGGGTGAGGGTGATCCCCTGCCCTCCTTTAATGCTGACTTTCTGAAGGAACATCTTGAGAAGCTGGATACCTTCAAGTCAGCTGGCCCTGACAATCTTCACCCCAGGGTACTCAAGGAGCTGGCGAGCATCATAGCCCAGCCTCTAGCAAGGATCTTTGAAAACTCTTGGCACTCTGGTGTAGTGCCCGAAGACTGGAAGAAGGCCAATGTGGTGCCTATCTTCAAGAAAGGGAGAAAAGTGGATCCGGCTAACTATAGGCCCATCAGCCTGACTTCTATCCCGGGGAAGATCTTAGAAAAGTTTATTAAAGAGGCCATCCTTAATGGACTGGCCGACGCCAACATCCTGAGGGATAGCCAGCACGGGTTTGTTGCGGGTAGGTCTTGCTTGACCAATCTCATTTCCTTCTACGACCAGGTGACCTATCACCTGGACAAGGGAGAAGAGATTGATGTCATATATCTTGACTTCAAAAAAGCCTTCGATCTGGTGTCCCATGATCGCCTCTTGGAGAAACTGGCCAATTGTCGCCTTGGGTCCTCCACGATCCACTGGCTGGAAAATTGGCTCCGGGGTCGGACCCAGAGGGTAGTAATCGATGGAAGTCACTCATCGTGGTGTCCTGTGACCAGTGGGGTCCCCCAAGGCTCTGTCCTTGGACCCATACTGTTCAACATCTTCATTAATGATGTGGACACTGGAGTCAGAAGCGATC
>NW_005842647.1:283030-347130 GCF_000455745.1 Alligator sinensis | reverse complement strand
GGGTGACCACCAGCATCTGGGGGAACGTTTGTTCACCAGAGCGCCCCAAGGGATGATGAGGTCGAATGGTCACAAACTATTTCAAGATCGTTTCAGGCTGGACATAAGGAGGAACTTCTTTACTGTCCGAGCCCCCAAGGTCTGGAACAGCCTGCCACCGGAGGTGGTTCAAGCGCCTTCATTGAACACCTTCAAGATGAAACTGGATGCTTGTCTTGCTGGGATCCTATGACCCCAGCTGACTTCCTGCCCTTTGGGCTGGGGGCTGGACTCGATGATCTTCCGAGGTCCCTTCCAGCCCTGATGTCTATGAATCTATGAGTCTATGAATCTTATTTCCCAAGCTCCTGGTGTTTGTAACCAGTCAATTAAGTCTGCCATGAGAAGCCCAATGCTTCCCTGAGGAGTTTAGCGGGACCTTTCCTTGGGCTGTCTCCCTTGGGATGCCCAAGTTATTGGTAGTGCAGCTGACATGACCTGGGCTAGAACTATTAGTAGACCACCCATCCCCTAGTGGTCTCAGTTTAAAGCCCTGTCAAGAAGGACAGCCATTCTAACCGTGAAGAGCTTCTTCCCTTTCCAGGTGAGGTGGAGGCCATCCCTTCCCAACAGTCTGCTCTCTCTGAAGTCCGGACCATGGTTGAGAAAGCCAAACCCCTTATGATGGCACCATCTCTGGAGTCTTCTATTTGCCTTGTCAATGCACCTATCCCTCTGGAGCCCAGGTCCTGTGACAGGGAGGATTGAAGAGAAAACTAACTGTGCTCCCAGACCCTTGAGCCCTGGTCCCAGAGCCCTGTAGTCACGCATGAGCCAGCCCAGATTTCTCCGTGATGTATCATTGGTGCTCACATGGATAAGTAGCATGGGATGGTGGTCAGAGGGCTGGATGAGTTTTGGGATTCTCTCTGTCACATCCCGGACACGAGCTTCAGGCAGGCAGCAGACCTCATGGGCCAGAGAGTTAGGGCGACAGATCCGTCCCTCAGTCCCCCTAAGGAGGGAGTCACCCACCACAATAGTTCTGCTCCTTCTTCTAGGTGCAGATGTTGGTGGCCCTGCATCCTCACATGCTGGAGCCGGCATTATTGCTATCTCCATTGATGTGAGAGGTGCAAAGCGGTTATTCAGCTGCAGGGGAGCGGTAAACCTGGTGCAGCGCCTCTTTGGGCCAGACACAACTGTCATCCAGGCAACCCTAGGCTGGACTTCATGGTGGTTCCTTGGAGGGAGATTGGCCTTCATCAGCTGGGGAGTGGGGGGCAATGACCAGTGCCCCCCCGAGAATGTGAAGGTGCCAAAAGAAGTGCTGTACCCCACAACAACCTGGCCTATTCCCTCAACTAAGGATGCCTCTCTCATAACAGGAAGGATGACAGGAAAAATGAAGTGACAAATTCCATGCCAAAAGATTTCAAAAAATCTCATAAGATCTTATGCAGTGAGGCTGTACTTGGAAATGAGTGATTCATTAAGAGATAACCAAGTTGTGAGTGGGGATTCAACCCTTGGAAGTAACATTATCTGTTTGTGTGCTGATGGAGAGAATGAGCCCAGTTTCTCTGGTGGAGGAACTTACTAGTCAAACTTCTTCTGATACCAGGGGGCATAGCGAAGTCCTGTAAGATGAATTCAAATTACATTATAAGACATGATAAGACACTTAAGATGCCCATGGGCAATAGGGGTAGCCACTTAAATCAGGTATTAGCCATTTGTCAAATCACATTGATTTCAGTATTAAAGGAACTGCTTAAACTGAATTAAGCTCATTGGCTAACGTCAGAAGGAAAGCTTGTGCTCAGCTGTTTGCACCACATTAAGACGCTTACCTTGTTACGCAGAACCTGTGCTCAGGGCATGCTTATGCTTACATAAAGCTTATTCCTTTGTTACTCTGAGTGTCTTGCCCCTGTAATAGCAGCCTTCACATTGCTAGAACCTAATTATTTTCCCAGATTCTAACAACACTGACAGCAGCTGAGATGAGCTAAAACAGTTGCGCTCAACCTTTTGGCCCTGTGGGCCACATAAGTAGTGCAGGGTTGGTTCATGGGCTCTATACCACCTCCACCCAGTGCTGCATGCTGCCTCAGGGCTCCATGCTACTCCCACCCAGGCCTGCATGGTGGGAACGGTCTCTGGGACCCCACATCACCCCTCACTGGGCTCCCTGTGGGCTGGATGACATGGCAGTGGGGGCTGGATCTGGCCTGAAGGCTGCGGAGTGAGCACCCCTGGGCCTGCTATGTACATATTCAACTGTATGAGAAAAACAGATTGGTTTTTTTTGGTGGCTTTACTGAATAACTTTGAATTTCAAGATCTCAACAGATGAAACTTCAAGGAGGACTTTAAATTGATTAGACAGTGCATAACTTTTAGAAAGAGCAACTTCTACAGGATCATAATACCTATAAGAGCATGGCCTAGCCTCCAGCTGAAACAAAATGGAGTTAGACTTGTTATGCAGATGATTAACAAAGTTTTTTGGGGTGCTGCTTAAATGCGGATCTAGGAGAAACTGATAGGTCTTGAAGATGATTCAGATCTGGCTGAGATATCCGCTGGGATTATCAGTAATACAAAGGCAAGTTGGAGTGTTGTTATAGCTGTAATGGTCCAGAAAGTGCACAGGAGGCAAGAGATTTTTTTTGTGATATCTTTTATTGGAACAACTATATAGTTAGGAGAGATCTTGAGCAAGATTTTGGGCACAAAGTGCCATTCTTCAGGTCTGGGAAAGAAGATGACATACAGGCTCATTTAAATACAAAATTAACTCTGTACCAAGGATAGAACAGGAATTACAGGTGAACAGGAGGAAAGACTAGGTGAGAGGTGCATTCTAGAAAACTAAGTGTGTGTGTGATGTTGGCTTTCCATAAGAATGGGTATGTGTTCCAAAAATTAAAATGGTAAGGCTGAAAATTTCAGTCACCATTGGGATTTGGATGTGCAACTGTCATTGAAAATAATCCCACTCTAAGCCACTATGTACCAGTAAATCAGTTTAAAAGTGAAAAATGTGAGCTAGAATGCCTGGCAATGAAAGAAAATCCCCAGTATAATTGGCATTATGGAAGCATGATGGAGTTACAAATGAACAAGGAACTATGTAAAGAGGACTGATAGAAACATAAAGATAGATAATAGTCTATTTTAAAGATTCCATAAATCTAGTCTACTATAATAAAACAGAATTTATGAGTGGAAAGGACCATTCAATAGACTCTATATTGAAAAATAGGTTGGATCAACAAGTTTGATTGACAAAGCTAATGGCAGAGATATAACATCCTTAGACTTTTTAAAGCATTTAACTGAGTAATGCAGGCATTTGGATTTAAAAACCAGAACATTATATAATATAAGAAGTTAGATTTAGCTAACTAATTCCTAAATGTATCTGTCAGTGATGAGTCATCACCAAATGGAGATTTTTTTTTCTTTTAAGTGGTGTAGTCAAGGATCAGCCCAACACTGCCATTTTTATCAATGATCTAGAAGTGAATATAAAATCATTGCTAACAAAACTGAGGATAAAACAAGGATTGCTGGAGTGACAGGTAACAATGAGGATCATTGTGGTATGCATAGGCATGCATAGGCATAGGCATATGCCTATGCATACCACAATGATCTGTGCTGCTGCTTGGTAAGTTGGATCTCATCAAACAAAATACATTTTAATGGCAACAAATGCAAAGGAATGCAGGTTGTACCTCCAGAATGGGACACGGTGGGGTACAGAGGGGGGGATCTATTCTGGAAAGAAGTACCTTTGAAACGGATTCAGGGATGAATCCCTACTTATAACTGAACATGAGTACCCAATGCACAAAAAGCCTTATGAAATCCTTGGATGTGTAAAGAAGAGGAATAGTCCATGTAATGAGACCAGATCAGAACCATCTCAGGTGGTCAGAGCATCAGGGTAATTCATCCTCTGAACAAGAGCCACCTGTAGCAAGATCAGAGCAGTGCCCTAGTCCCATGTGGGCTGAGTGAGGCAATCGGGGCAGCCACCTCCCTGAAGCCGTAGGCAATAGGTAGGAGTCAACACAACTTGAGGAGGCAGCTGGCTGCTTTTGCGGGGAGATTGCAGGGCCGGCCACTGTTTCGTGGGGCTGATCACAGTGGCCTCCACCCATGCCTCTGACTGGCTGAGGGGTCCCGGTGGCCCCACCCCTCACCACTGCTTGGTTGCAAGGGCTGTCCATTGTATGGCCCCACTCCTCACCACTGATTGGTTGTGAGGATTGTCCATCATGCAGCCCATCCCTCACCATCAATTGGTGGAGAGGGTTGGGGTTGCATGCAAGGCAGTCCCCTCAGACAATCAGTGGTGAGGGGCAGCGGCAGCAGACACCTGGGGCTCCCCTTTGTACCAGCAGGCCCCCTGCCCCCTACCAGCCTGGTGGGCTGTACAGCCAGGCTGCAGCACCATAAGGACTGCTGGTTCCCTCTGGGGAGCTACCATTTTATTTCCAGTAAGCTTTTTTTTCCCACAGATTTTGCAGGCATTGTTTGGATTGGAGATTTATGCATTATTTGCGAAATCATGGCTTTGGTACATCCCTAGCAATACGCCCCACCCACTCTAGCCCTTAAAAGCCAGACCCAGTATCCTTGTCTGGCAAAGACTGAAGTACTTGCTCCTGGCTGCTGAGTGGTCCTGGCTTTTTTATTATTGGCATTGACTTTTAGCTAACGTGTTTAGTCCTGACTCCAGGCTTATCCTGACTTCAGTTCCTGGCTCCAGTTTGACTCCTAGCTATCCTGACTCCAGCCTGGTTCCTAGTTCTGGCTTTGGCTACTGATTTCTGATTTTGGCTCCTGATCCTGGCTTGACTTGACATATCCTGACTCCAGCTAACTCTCCTGATTTCAGTTCTCACCTCAGACCCCTCTGCATTCTTGACAACTTAGACTGGACTTCACCTTTACTGTAAGTGACTAACTACTAGGTAAGACCACCCACACCCGGGTCCCTAACAGTTGGTAGGTGTAGTCAGGTGACTTTAATCTCTGAAGATGACATGGTTGAAACCAATATTTGACTACTATATATAGTTTTAACACCTACATGTGCAGTGGATATTGGCCTTTTCAAAAGGATATTGAAATCTTAGAGCACTTCTAAGAGTAGATGCTATGTACCAATTTTTTTCCTGCATATCATTTTTATATTTAAAAAACTCTTAGAAAAACTCTTCCTATATAAAAGATAATTATAGTCTACTGTTTTATATGTATGTGAGAGCTGGATATGTCCTACAAAGAAAGAAAGACAACAGGCTGCCTTCAAGATAAAGTACAGGGAAGAACTTTGAGGCCACCAAAGGAGAATGATATGTGAGGAGGACATCTAATCAGTACGAAGTCTGGGAAGAACCAGGAATAAGACATGTAGAGAAAATACAAAGACTTCACTGAGTTGAGCATGTCATTAGAGTGATGGAAGACTGATCTGCATCACTTAGAAGGCCTCTCGCACAGTATTCACTATTACGTATGATCAAGATGCCTGACTGCTCTAACTCTAGATGACCATAAATGAGTATATTATTATTATTATTATTATTATTATTTACATTTATATCCTTCTCTATCATCCTTGATGGAAAAAAATGCAGGGGCTAATTTTGAAAGTGTAGCCTTCTTGGCAACAAGGGCACACTGTTGGCTCATATTCAGCTTATTGCCCAGTGTAATCCTCAAATCCTTTTCTGCAGATATGTTGTTTAGCCAGTCAGTCCCCAAACATTTTTAAGGCCTGTGGTACCAGGGAGGGGAAAATAGTTGAAAATTTGGAAGGTGGAAAAACTATTTCATGGAAGTTCTGTTTTTTAATTTGGTGGAGCAAGATGAAAGAAGTACCAGTGCCCAGAAGCTGAATTAATAAATAATCATAATAGAAATTAGGCACAATTTCCTAATAATGACAGTTTGGACAAAAGTGATAGGTTCTCCATTACTCAGTATCTTCAAATCCAAGTCTAGATGTATTCCTGAAAGATGTGGTTTAGTCAATCACAAGTTACAGGGCTCTACACTGAGGTAACTGGTTCACATTTAATGGCCTTTGATGTACAGAAGGTCACACTAGATGATCTAATGCTTCCTTCTAGCCTTAAATTCTACGAACCTATGAATGAATCTGTGAATCTTTGAAATCCAAGCTGTAAGAATACAAACATGCCAGTAGAATTATACTTCTGCCTCCAGATCAAGAAAAAGATACTGAGTGTGCATTGAAGTAAATCAGAGACATCTAAATTTAATCTGTAATAAAAGTTGACAGCAAATGCTTGCACATAAACCAGTCATATGTCATGTCAGGACAAGGGTCAGAGAAATAACTTCTCATCATCTTAAATGGAACAGTTAGTTCCAGAACCCACAAGAGGAGAGGCCACTCTTGACTTAGTCCTGAATAATACGTAGGGGTTTGTTTGACAAATAACTATAGTGGAGCTACTAAGCTGAAGTGACCACAACAGAATTAAGTTGAACATTCTTCCTAAAAATACTCAACATCATTGGCAATCCCTTGCAGTCCCATGATTGTCTTATCTGTAGGTCCTAAGATAGCTCATGAGGACTATCCAGGATCAACAGTCTCTGTTGCAGCTTGGGCACGTATTTCTTTGTGGGGTAGGTGGCTCTGGGTTCTTGGCTCAGTCTTTGAAGCACTGCTTCTGTTGCTCCCATTTTTCTGTCTCTTGTTGTCATCACAGTAAATACTATGAATGTAGCATTAAAGCTGAAAGAGAAGGAAGGGGGACAGGGGAGAGCTGTTGTTTGGTTTTGTTTTTTTTAAAGGGGGAATCCAATCAAAAGAGAGAACATTTTAAAATCTGTAGACTTTGCATGGAAGTTACTTGCCCATAGTGTAACAGTCACACAAGGCATACACATCCCCAAGCCCTCCTCCTGGAAAAAATGCAGAAAAGCAAATAAAGAGGCATCATGGAAGATTCTCGTTTGCCTCACTGGATTGCTTGTAAAGTTATTTCAAGCTGTCTAAGGGCTATAGCATTAAACTGAAACCGAGGTGATCTGGGTCCTAGGGATTGACCTGCTGTATGACTTGGACCAAGTCACTTCACGACTTCATTTACTCCTCTCTCTCTCTCTCTTTTCCTTTCATGTCTTTCTAGAGTGTAAACTCTTTTCAGCAGAGACTTCCTCGCACTATGTGCACCTTATCTAGCACAAAGAATGTCAGATCTCGTTTGGGGGCCTCCCCTAATACAAATAGGAACAACCATAGAATAAGGTTAATAGTCATAGCATTTGGTGAAAGAAAGGATAGCAGAAGCCCCCTCAGTTAGTAGGTTTAAATGATCAAGAAGCTATAGGAAGCAAACAAGTATCCTTCAGTAAATGGAAAGATATCTAGTCCAAATGAAACCAACATAAAAGATAGCAAAATGGTCAAATTCTCTTGTGAAGATTTTTTATTTATATATCTCAGTTTAGTACACCATGAAAAAACTACATGACATTAAACAAGTACACCAATATTATGATGTCACCACCAATTCCAAGCAGTATTGGGTGGAATAGTAAATATGTTAATGTCACAGAGCCATTCACGGTGCCAATGACAGCACAAATAATGTACAGGAAGTTCTTATAGAAGTATAGAATCATAGAAACAGAGAAAATTAGGGTTGGAAAGGACCTCAGGAGGTCATCTAGTCCAACCCCTTGTTCAAAGCAGGACCAGCCCCAACTAGCCCATCCCAGCCAAAGCTTTGTCTAGTCGGATTTTGAAAACCAAGGATGGAGTTTCCACCACCTCTCTGGTGGAACCTGTAACCTGTTCCAGTGTTTTACTACCCTCCTAGTGAGAAAAAATTTCCTAACAACTAACCTAAACTTCCCTTGCTGCAACTTGAGATCATCGCTCCTTCTTCTGTCAGCTGCCACCACTAAGAACAGACTAGCTCCGTCATCTTTGGAACCATCCTTCAGGTAGTTGAAGGCTATTATTAAATCCCCTTTAGTCTTCTCTTCTCCAGACTAAATAACCCCAGTTCCCTCAGCTTCTCCTCAGAAGTTATGTGCTCCAGCCCCCAAACCATTTTCATTGGCCTCCTCTGGACTCTCTCCAATTTGTCTACATCTACAGTAGGGGACCCAAAACTGGGCACAGTACTCAAGATGTGGACTCACCAGTGCCAAATAGAGGGGAAGAATCACTTCTCTCGATCTGCTGGAAATGCACCTACTAATGCAGTCCAATATGCCATTAGCCTTCTTGGCAACAAGGACACACTGTTGGCTCATATTCAGCTTATTGCCCACTGTAATCCCCAAGTCTTTTTCTGCAGATATGTTGTTTAGCCAGTCAGCCCCCAGCCTGTTCTGGTGCATGGATTGTTCCATCCTAAGTGTAGGACTTTGCACATGTCCTTATTGAACTTCATGAGATTTCTTTTGGTACAAACTTCCAAGTTGTCTAGGTCTCTCTGGGCACATCTACACATGCAATTAAAGCGCTAAAAGCTTACTGTGCAGTAAAATATCGTGCTACCGCACAGTAAGGTGTTTCTTGTAGACACACCCTCTGAATCCTAGTTCTGTTCTCCAGGATATCTACCTGGTGTCATCTGCAAACTTGCTGAGAGTGCACTCCATTCTATCTTCTGGATCATTGATGATGGTATTAAACAAAACTGGTCCCAGGACCAACCTCTGGGACACTCCACTTGATGCTGGCTTCTAATTAGAAAACAAATAATTGAGTAATACTCTTTGAGCCCAACAATACAGCCAGTTTTCTATCTACCTTACAGTCCATTCATCCAACCCATACTTCCTTACCTTGCTTGGTAAAGTCAAGTTATATCACATCCACTGCTCTCCCTGCATCCATAGAGCCAGTCATCTCATCATAGAAGGCAATCAGGTTGGTAAGACATGACTTGCCCTTGGTAAATCCATGCTCACTGCTCCTAATCACCTTCTTCTCCTCCAGGTGCTTAGAAATGGGTTCCTTGAGGACCTGCTCAATGATTTTTCCAGGGACTGAGGTGAGGCTGATTGGTTTGTAGTTCCTCAGATCCTCCTTCCTTTTCTTAAAGATGGGCACTATATTTGCCCTTCTCCAATCATCTGAGAAACAATATTTGCCCTTCTCCAGTCACCAAAAGTTTTCAAAGATAATGGCTAGCAGCTCTGCAGTCACAATGGCCAACTCTCTCAGCACCCTTGGCTGCACTGTGACTAGCTTCATGGACTTGTACATATCCAGCTTTTCTAAAATAGTCCCTAACCTGTTCTTTCATCACTGATGGCTGCTCACCTCCTTCCCAAACTGTACTTCCAGGTGCAGTAGTCTGGGAACTGACTTTGCCTGTGAAGACCGAGGTGAAAAAAACATTGAGTACTTCAGTCTTTTCTGTATTATCTATCTCTAAGGTGTCTCCTCCATTCAGGAAGGGCCCCACACTTTCCCTGATCTTCCTCTTGTTGCTGACATACTTGTAGAAACCCTTCTTGTTACTGTTCACATCCCTTGCTAGCTTCAACTCCAATTATGCTTTGACCTTCCTGATTTAATCATGCCCAAGAAATATTCTTACACCTCCCAAATCATTTGTCCAAGTTTCCACTTCTTTTAAGCATCCTTTTTGTGTTTTAGCTCACGAAAGAGTTCCCTGCTGTCACATTGGTCTTCTGCCATACTTGCTAGTCTTCCTGCATATCAGGATGCATTGTTCCTGTGCCCTTAGTAAGGTTTTGTTGAAGTACAACCAACTTTCCTGGACTCTTTTCCCTTTCAGGTGATCCCCCAAGAGATCCTGCCCATCAGTTCTCTGAGTGAGTCAAAGTCTGCTTTTCTGAAGTCCAGGGTCCTTACTCTGCTGCTCTCCATCCTTCCTTTTCTCAGGACTCTGAACTCAGCCATCACATGGTTACTGCTGCCCAAATTGCCATCCACTTCTTCATCCAATTCTTCCCTGTTTGTGAGCAACAGATCAAGAAGAGTACAGCCTCTAGTTGGCCTCTTCAACACTTACACCAGGAAGTTGCCCTCATCTCTCTCCAAAACCTTCCTGGATTGCCTGCATACTGCTGTATTGCCCTCTCAGCAGATGTCAGGGTGATTGAAGTCCCCCATATGAACTATGACCCGTGATTAGGAAACATCTGTTAGATGCTTGAAGAAAGCCTTATCTACCTCATCCTCCTGGTCTGGTGCTTTATAGTAGACACCCACCGTGACATCACCCTTATTGCTCTCCCCTCTGACCCTAACCCAGAGACTGTCAATAGGCGTATCTCCAGTGTCATGCTGGAGCTCTGAGCAACCATACAGCTCTTGAACTTAAAGAGAAACTCCTCCACCTCTTCTCCCCTGCCTTTCCTTTTTGAACAGTTTTTACCCAACTATGACAGTACTTCAGTCATGTGAGCTACCCCTCCAAGTCTCTATTATTCCAATCATATCATAGTTCTGTGACTGTGCAAGGACTTCCAGTTCTTTTTGCTTGTTTCCCAGGCTCCATGCATTTTTGTGCAGACATCTGAGGTAACTAGCCAATTGTCCTACTTTCTCAGGAAGAATGAGAAGACCTCCCCTGTTGCCCCCTCCTGTTTGTGCTTCCTCCATGTCACCCACTTACCTAAGGGCTTTGGTCTCCAACCCTCAGCGAACCTAATTTAAAGCCCTCCTCACTAGGTTAGCAAGTCTGTCTGCAAAGATGTTCTTCCCTGTCTTGTCAGGTGAATCCTGTCTCTTCCTAACAATCCTTCTTTTTGGAACAACATCCCCATGGTCAAAGAAGCCAAAGCCCTGCTGGCGACGTTATCTGTGCAGCAATGCATTGATCTTCAGGATGCATCCACTTCTGCCCAGGACCTTCCCTTGACCAGAAGGATTGAGGAGAACACCACCTGAGTCCCTATCCCCACCCCCCTTGCAGCCAGATACCTGTCATCACTTTTGATCTGTTCAGTATCACTGGTCCCCACTTTCAATTGCTTTGTGCTTTAAATGGTAATATGATATGATAATGTATAAGTACTATAAAGGAAGATTTATTTATAGCTGACATTAGTTTTAACAATGAATATCTGAATGTAATTTTCCTCATGCTTTCATCACCAACTGTAGGGGAGCAGTCAGTTTGCAAGGTGCAGGCTGTCAATGCACTCAAGCCAGTCTACTCCAGCCAAGAAGGTGAGACATGAATGTATCATGATAAGGAATGGGGGTTTTATACGTGAACAAGAAGGTAGTGAGGATGAAAGGAGCACCTTTAGTCCTGAGATCTTCAGTCAGTGGCATGACTTGCCTGAGAAGATTTACACAGATGATGAGGAAGAGTTTTCAGCACCAGGTACTAAGTTAAACTATATATGGAATCCATGAAAGTCTCTCAGCCAAGTCAGGCTGAGAAACAGGTAGACACAGCTTTGTGCAAGAAGCTGCTTGTCATGGTCAATACAGGCTTCAGTGTGTTTGTTCATAAGGAGAAGATAGTAGATTCCTGCCCTTTCTCTGTCTTAACTATGTTCAGTCTTCAAAGAAGTTCCACCCTGGTTGTGACACTTTTGGAACAAGGAGTACCAGATAATCTGGGAAGAAAAATGTTCCTTTTCCCCTGCTTGGAATAAAATATAATATCACTATTATCAGATGCTCAAAGTACTTCTAAAATATAGGTTTCTTGCCATGCACAGGAGGAGCTACATGTAAGGGATGAAATGCTTAGAATAGTCTCAAACATCTCAATCATGTGTTTGTCCCATGGTGTCATTGCTTCTTGGAACTGTAATCCTACAACTTCTTGTAAAAATAATCCTCACTCTGTGCCAGAAAGGAGTCCCTTTGGAAAACTGAACTGACACTTATCTAAATTTTCTCCATTCCTGGAATCACCTCTTATGGCCTTTGTATTTACTGGCATGCATGCCTCATGGTTCCCCAAAATAACATATCCTGGATGTCCATTGTCATATCTCCAGACAGTGAGGCTATAAGGATGTTTGTGATGGTGATGGAGATGCCAAAACTTCTCAGACTGGTTTAGGAGTTTCTTCCTTTTTTCACTTCTCCCCTTGCTATTCTGATGACACTGGAACTCCCTTAAGCAGCATGTATTATAGGGAAATCCTCTCATGATAGAGTCCTATTTTTCACACTACAACTTAACAGAAGTGGGGATACATTTTAACTGGAATTTACTTGTTGCATTTGTCCACTTTATTCTGCATCATTGCAGCTTGAGTTGCATCATAAGCAAGAGTATACACTTTATGGTGCGTAGGTCCTGATTAGATTTGGATGAATATGGCAAGAAAGGATTTACATAGATTTATTCAAATAAAAGCCACTAAATTACTTTGATGGTGTTTGTGGTCTTAAGATTTCCTTTTAATGTAAGCAGAACTTTGCACTGGAATGGAGACAGGAGGGAACAGTGCTGCAATACTTGTGTTAATATGTATTGTCAGGCAAATTCTTGTGCAAATCAGTATTCCCATGAGTATTCATGCCAGAAGGGTTTCTGTAACCATGTTCAAAGCTTTTGTGGGTTTGGGAGTCCTCCAATCGAGAGCAAGAAACAATAACATATGATGTAGGTAAATATTCAAAAAGCACAACTACAAATAAGGAATACTTGAACAATGATCAAGGTGAATAGTTTCCAGGCAACCTGTAGACTGAAAACACACCACCTATGGAATAAATGTGACTATCAGACACATTGGTAAAATCTGTTTCTGGGTAATTTGCAAAAAAAAATGACCCATTTCAGCAAGATACTTGGAACTCTCACACGCATAAAATTAGGCATATGCACAAGTATCTTGCTTGGGCCAAAAAAGAGGTTATGTTTCTTGAATGAATTATGTTCTATGAATAATTTATCCAGCAACAGTTCCTCTGTGATCATTGTCTGTAATAAGTTAATTAACTAACAAAAGAATTAAGTATCAATGTTATGTGAAAAAAATGGCCATTTGGTAGTTATTTGGATTAGCTAATGGGCTAGCTATTTAGACATGCAGCTGCAGTTGGGTACACTTACATCATTTTCAATAGATAGCACTTATGAGTGAAGAACCCAGACAAGTAGGTGATTGGGGAAGTGTATGTGAGTGTATATGTGTGCACACACTGTGTGTTTGTGTGTATGGATGCAGTTACCTTTTCAAGTGTTAGGTTGCATTTTTCCCAACATAGTTTGATAATTGAACACTTACACATAATCAATGGATTAGCATGTGAAAACAATTATGATTACTGGAAAGCACTGTAGTCCACTTTGTCCTTGTTATTCATTTCCTACAAATACAATTACAGAGAGATAAATTGAATTAGATTGTAACCTTATTTTGAACATGCCTTTTTTTGTTTGGCTTTACTTGAATTTTTCTGAGAATTCAGTGTTTACAAAGTTAAAAATACAACCATGAAAAAGCACAACCAGAAGTAAGGAGCATGTAAAAGCACCAAACAAAAATGTGAGAGGATCAAATAACAAAAACGATGTACAAAGGCACTGGCCTAATCTCTAATTTTATTTAATCAGTTTTACGTCAGTATAACCCCATTGACTTTGGTGGAGTTAAGCTGGCATAAAACTTGTATAATAGAGTGAAGAGCCAAGGCCAGTGTTTGACCATATAAATCAGTGGGAGCCAACCTTTTTGGAAGGCACACCACAAATTAAGCACTGTACCCTCCCCAACTGCCATTGCAATCTCCTTCTCCTGCCGTATCTGTGATTGCACTTCCTGCTCCCCTCTGATCTGCTGTGTGCCACATCCAGGAGCTATCTGTGCCACTTGCAGCATACATGATGCAGGCTGGCCATCCCTGATGTAAATCATACCTCATGGACTAAGACTCCAAACTTGGAGCACCCGGGACACTCAGTATCCAGTCCTTTCCCTGCCAAAATCAATAGCAAACCTCCCATTTACTGAACTGGTGCAGAAACAGGCCCTAATTAACTTGAATGGGAAGTGATGGCTCCCATTTGTACGTTTTTCAGAGACTGGGCCCTAGTTTACAGTATGGTAAAAAGGTGACCTGTTTCACAAATAGAGTGGACAGTATAGTAAATGCATACTGTAAATAGACAGCGCCTCTGAGCTTCTCACAAATTCTTATTTAGCTCATTCTTAGCATTGCCCTATTCTTAGCATTTAAATTACTCCTCGCAGTGCAAGTAAATATTTAAAAATCTGCCAAAATCTATCTAAATCTTGATAACTTCACGTGGATATAAAAAAGGAGCAGGGAGAAGGTGTTTTATTTCACTTAGTAGCATTCATTTTTATTTTTATTTTTTATTTTTAACTCTTTAAGAAGGATAACTGTATTAGAGCGGGGAGAACTGACCAGGTTGATGAGGTAAAGGGCTATTTGAATAGTTCAAAGTAATTACTAACATTTTGGCCCCAGCATCAGTAAAAAAAATTATTATTATTTTTAAAAAATCAGCTTTTGCCGGTTACCAATTTCCTGTTTGATTACAGGGGCTATTGTCTAGTTTAATGACAGCAAAAATGAGCTGGCAGAAGGTATTTGCAAATTGCAAATAGGGCCAGTAATAAGAGGGAATGTGTATGTTATTTATCAGTCAATGGGCAATAATTAGTGTGTAACAGTGAGAAAAAAAACAACTGTTTCCTGGAATATGGTGAAACTTCAGTATTACTTCCACGTGCAAATGAAGACACTGTGAGGCAAGGAATTTCAGAAACAAAAGCTTCCTTGCTTCCGAGTTGCATTGGGTCCTTGAAATGATCTCATGAAAAGGTTTCTGTTTATTTATTTTTATTGCTGCATGCTTAAGATGCATTCTTTGAAAATGTAGCTGATATGTCTGTTTGTATAGACTGCACTGCCGGTGAGTTAGACCAGGGGTTTGTGTTCATTTGGGAAAAGGAAAAGAATCCTGGCCATCAGAAATGTTTACTATATCAGGAAATGAATTCAGTATTCAAGGGTTCCAGTGGATATAAAACAAAAATTAAAACAAGAGCCTTGTGTAAACCTACTTTGTGTTGTATCCTCCATAAACAGCCCCATATGTGACAAGGCTGGGAGAAAGAGAGAGAGAGAGAGGGGTAGTTTTATTGGGTGGTATGGGGGTAAGTTAATTGTTGTCATGTTTGGATTTTTTTTGCACATGTTGGTAAGTTTGAATCAAATCTGGCCTTTCTGCTTTCTACCGTTCCAAACCTTCACTGAGAAATAACACTAGGCAAAATGATTTCAAGCTGTCACCATTACACAACCTAAACTTTATTTCTTCATTAATGCATTACAGAGCAAAAAAACAATGAGAGCATTCCTCTGGAATGTGTGTTTACTGAGCACAAAATGATATGTTTACTGAAATAGCAGTTGCTGCCGAGTTACCCAGTGGGAGAAAGCTTTCTCTTTCCACACCATTCTGATATCCTGGTGTCACTCTGATCTGGAGCATTTCATTCCAGAGATGGAAAGATACCCCCCACCCCTGTACCTCTTTGGTTATGATCCACGTTACAATAGCCATTCCCTGTTCTGGAAGGGAAGGCAGAGGGAGGCCATCTCTTATTGTGCAATGGGACTGTGAAGAAATAAGTAAAGATGGTGTGAGTGCTCAATGTAGGCCTGATCCGAAGCCCACTGAAATCAACAGGAATCTTTCCATTGACTTCCATGGGTTTTGGATATGGGTCCCAAAAGAGATCAAAAGGAGAGAGAGAGAGAGATTAATACATCCCACATTGAGGAAGAGTGTGAGCCAGACAACAGACAAACAGGGTCAGATCTTGGCCCCTTTGTAAGTGAATGGGCAAGCCTATGGAAACACAGCGTGGAAATGTAGCGTGAAAACATGCCCACAGGCAAAGACTGCATGTCCTGATGATGAGCAATGGATGCATAAGGAAATCAGATGGAAGAAGTGAGCGAGCAAGTCAGAAGGTAGAGAACTATATAAAGACAATGTATGTCAGCTGGGAAAAAGCAGGAGTAATTAACACACATACAAGAGGGAGACACCAAGTGACACGATGGAACTCTTGGGTTACAGAAGTGTTCATCTCAAGAGACTGTAATGAGCATATGCCTTACTGTCTTTAGGCCACGAGACTTGTGAATTTGTGCAAAGCTTTCTTTGATGATAGTAGCAGAGGAATGGCTCAGGGACATCCCTCATGGATATGCAACAACATTAACAAAACACCCTATCAGGAATAAGGACCAACGGATAGCAAATGTCATCTGTGGTCATAATAATGAAATTCTTAATGTAGTACTTGATGTCCTGCATGTGAGTGTGAGGGGCAGATTAGAAATGCGTGGGCAGACAGGCAGGTGAGGGAGGAATGGAGGGCAGCATCAGGTTCATCAGTTGGATAAACAGACACAGAAAAGAAGACTGTCTGATTCATTGCTGTGTCACTCCAGTTCTAGTGCAAAGACAAATGCAAGGGTTTCCCAAAATTAACCTGATTATCGTTTACACTTCACATCCCTGTGGCTTTACACTTACCCTGATTTTTTTAAAGCCTTTTTATGCTGCTAGAATGGTGTGATAGTTTTTTTTCTTTAATGAGCATTGAGCCCCCTGCTCTATATGAAGAAACACAGTAATGAGTGTGCACATGTATTTCTCCACATACAAGCATGTGTGCACATACACACACCCCCACAGTCCCATAAACACAAAGGAAACAAAGGCATTTTTTTCCTTATTATTACACCAAGATTCCGGCAGCAAAAACAATAATTAAGGAGGCTTTTGCTCAGTACAACTGCCAAACAGACATCCACATTGGCTACAATATTATTTGGTGTGGATACAGCTCTCCAGTGATTCATAAAGTGGCCAATCAGAACATAGCTTCTCAGCTCCCTAACCAATATAAATAAAACTTCAGTGTTTTTGATTCATTCCTTCTTTTTATAAGGGAAAACAACACACACACACACACACACACACACACACACACACACACACACAGTTTCTTGCCCATCCTAACCTGGTATAACCTATACATGAACGCAGGGATACTGTTGCTCACGCATCGTTCACAAAACTGCCAAAAGAAGGAACAAACAGTCCCTACAGTTTGGATGGAACTGCTTGATCTGAACTTCTCAGAGGTTTATAATCTGAAAATTCCTAACAGGAAACATTGTTCCCCACTGCTCTCTCTCTGCTGTTTATGGCAGATGTGCCTGGAACAATGAAAGGAGACACAAAGAGTTGGAGCCATCCTACTTGATTTACCTGCACAACTCCCCCTCTCTCCCGCTCCCCAAAAGACCCAAAAAACAGCTTGGCAGGTAGTTACAGTGCTGGTCTGAGATTATATTGGGCCTCAAAAACTAATGCAGGACTCTTCCAGCTCTGTAAAACATAAGAAAAAATGTATTTCTTTCACATACTTGTTCCACTGAGGGACCCTTGAAAATACTAATCCACAGATGCCTGCAAGTAGTCAGCAAGGCAATATTTGCAACCAGAATGGTTATAACAACAAGTCATTACTTACCTATTTCTCAATGATTAGTTTAACTCATCTATATAACTCTGCTAATTTGGTTTTAGAACCTGATACCAGCTACGTGGCAAGTAGTAATTATTGCTCCTGATGCATTGCACACATCTGTTATTAGTATTACCTGGTCTCCCCTGCCTATCTTGACCTGCCTGTTTGCTTCATTCACTTGATCTATCCTATCTTTTAGATTGGAAATCCTTTAGAGCAGGGACTGTCATTTTCTACATGTACAGCCCCTAGCATAATTCGGCATCAATCTGATTATTGCCCCCTAGGCTAACAAGAAGATGAACTTTGAAACAGTGTTTAAGACAGAGTAAATGATATACCAAGTCTGTTTGATTCATTTCTATTCTTCAAATAACAAGTGCTGAGGGAAGATTTCTAACCATCCTGCTCTACCACATATGCTGGCTGTGCAGATAAAAATGTCCACCTTATAGAGGACATGCAACTTTCTTCCATGTAATTACTCTAGGTGCATCTGGTCCCCAGAGACTTTCAAAGCTAGCCACCAAATCTCTATCAGCTAAGCTATCCAAAGCTACTCACACAATTTGAATACCCAATTTGGAAAAAGCTAGGTCACTCTGAAAATCACATTCCTTATTTTTTTCATTTATACTTTTGCATTTAATTACAAAACTCAACAGCCTCAATCAGTGATAACGGACTGAGGAATCGGCAGCTAGCTATATAGTTAGCTCAGTGTTTTCAATAATGCCTTGGTCTACTGTGTTTAAAAGATTAATCAGAATAATAAAGTTCCTAGTGGACTTCCCAGAGTTTTCTGCTCTTCCCCACTCTGATTTTGGTCTTATCTTCATATTGGGTTTGGTCTGTAAGTTCAAGGCTCAGCATCCTTCTAGGAAAATACTGTTTGCTTTTCTTCTTGCCTGACATTTATTAGCCTCACCTACCCATTAAATC
Organism: Alligator sinensis; assembly: GCF_000455745.1. NCBI lineage: Eukaryota > Metazoa > Chordata > Crocodylia > Alligatoridae > Alligator > Alligator sinensis. Next base: position 328,662 of record NW_005842647.1, on the reverse strand, counting down.
TTGTCCTGTCGACTGTAAATGTTTGCAGTCCCATGCCATATGGTAAAAGGTACCTTATGGTATAAGGTACCAGAAGCACTGTGGTCATGGTAGTTGAATGCTTCATATGGGCTAATGAGCCTCATTAAGAAGCCAGGGTATAGGTATTGTACCATATAGACACACACTCACCTCCTTGGGCCAGGGATTATGATTTACTCTAGGGCATCTCTACATTGTCTCAGGACTGCACGAGGGAGTGCTATAGTTAGGCACACTAATGCTGGCTCCATGCCTGCTATCCCTGAAAATGGGTATAATGTAGATGTTTCAATGTAGGTGTGCTGTATATATGTCTACAGCAGTGATTCTCAACTAGTAGGTGCCAGGGCACTCTGAGATGTACCATAATATTTTCTGAAGGGTGCTGCAAGGTGTGAAGAGATAAATGCAGATTCAGGCTCCTCCCAGCCTGGCCACTGCCTTGCTTCCACTGCCTGGCCCTTCTGCAAGGAGGCAAGCACTATAATAAATGAATCCACTTTTGAAATGGAGTGCTGCTCAATTCACAAAAATCATGGAGGGGTACCTCAAGTCATGGGGGGCCTCGAGTCTAAAAAAGTTGAGAACTAATGGTTTACAGCATCAAATACAATGGCACCCTGATCAGCTGAAGATCTCTTGAGTACTGCTGCATGCAAATAATGAATAATAATAAGCTTGTTTTATGCTATTCAGGTTAACTTCTTGCTACCACTGTATTTTCCAAATGCTGGTTATAGCAAGATACACACATCCGTGTTGTACCTAGATAATGGCATATTTATTCCTTTTTCATTACGAGGCTGGGATGTTATCCAAGTAAAGCCCCATTATTCCTCTATCTGAACTATTAATCATATTAACCTACTAGCCCTTACTATCCTCCTTCAAAGCTTTTAATATTGGGTTAGACAAATGCTTGGAAGCATTGGCTTAGCCTAGGATAATCCTACCTTGAGCAGTGGTTTGGACTAGATGAAGTCCTGTCTATCCCTATTTTTCTCTTATTCTGTATTTATTTTCATAGGACAATATGAGATAGGGAAGTGCTATTATCCCCATTTTACAGATTGGGAATTGAAGAAAAACAGAGTAACATTTTTAATTGATTTTTTTTCCCTAGTTGTCTTCCATTTTCAAAGTTAATTTGAGTACATAGGCCCAAATTTTTAATGACATGTAGGTACCAAAGTACAAATCAGCACCTATTGGAATTTTCTAAAGCATGTAGGTGCCTAACTCTCCTTGATCTCCATTTTATCATAATCCTTACCCCAACCTTCAGCCTACTGTCAGTGGGTCTATTTTACCCACCCATACCTTTGGGCTTACACCTAAAGCACATTTTAAATGTGGAAAAATAATTCAAGAGATATAAAGCCCTGTTCTCTTTTATTTCCTTGAAATCTTTACATAATACTCACCGCAGTCATCATCTATCCAAAAAACTGCCCTCTGATAACAGCTAGGCAGGTGGCAAGTTGTGATTACTATGATTACAGCTAATGACTGGCTACAAATTGTACACACAGCTAGCAGATGCTAAAACATCCTATTAGTTTTGTTGTTCTGCCTTTTCCTCCTATCCACTTGTTTATTTCTTCCACCTGTTATGTCTTTTCGATTCCAAGTTTTTCAACTCAGGGACTCTCAGTTACTATAACTGGGAGACTTCTATTTACTGGAGCTGGTATCTGATCTTCCAGTAGGGTGTTGATTATTAGTATCCTTCATTAATTACTGGAACAAAAATGTAGACAGGTGCAGAAGAGTGCAAAATTGCACTCACAAAAAGCAGAAGCCAATGCAAGTCTTCCTGAGAACTGTCTCTTTTTGCATAGGTAGAGAAATATTATAAAGTCAAAGTACTAGCTCCTTGGTTAACAGAAAAAGATGCTTTTCATGTAATCCTATTGCTGATCCCATCATAAATACAAAAATCACATTAGAGTTTGTGATACTTGCTGCCAAGGATATCACCTAGTCCAAGAGCTTATAACGATTTAATAAAGGGGATTTTGGTATAGCCAGGCATGATTTAAATAGATGCCACACAATGTTTCCTATATAAATCTTTGGTCAGTGTACAATGTGCCTGGTTTGCACCAACTCCTGTTATTTTGGTAGTGCAAGCACTTGCTCAGGAAATAATTTGGAGATATTAATTGGAGCCATATCATCTCATTGTTATTAGAATCAAATAGAAGCTTTTGCAGAAAGTAATGACTCATACATATACGCCAGAAGTTTGAGTTGACAGAAATTTTCCAAATCTTTGCTGTTCAACAATTTTCATCAAAATTTCAGTAGACAGGGAGGAGGGCTTTACAAAACATTCACAAAATATATCCCCTCCTCCCGCCCCCCACAATACACATTTGTCAACCATTTCTAACTTACAGCTCTGCCTAAATATACATCCACTGAGACCTGGATCCTCTGTAGATGTAGCTATATCTTGGGACAGAAATATTTGCACCTCAAAGGGTGTGTCTGCATGCACTGATTTAAGGTGCTTTAGCCAGATTTAAGGTGCATTAAGGCTATGCATCTACACGTGTGGATGGCACGTTAGGCACATTAATGCTGTGTATGGACCAACTTGGGGACTAACTTTAGTCCCACATCATTTCATGTTAATGCACTTTAACATGTGCTCATGTAGATGCAAGCCTAAATTGTCTTAATGCGCATTAAACTAATGCATATTAAATTTAGGTGTGCCTAAATACAAGTGTAGACATGCCCAAAGATTAGCAGAATGGTAAAGTGTTATATTATTCCCTCCAGCATTTATAGCTGTTCAGTCATGGGTTGAGAAATAAAAGCAGTGACCAAGGTTAGTTCCACATAACATGTTGTTGTGCCATGTTTTCCTAAAACCAGGATTATTTAGATTGCAAAAACTTTGGGGAAGAGCCTGTCTTTCACCATGAGTTTGCAGAGCATATGGTAGAATGAGGTGCTTGTATCACTATATTACAGAAACAGTTGCAATATAAATAATAAGCTAAAATATTATTACTGTATATATAACCCGGGCAGTACTCCAAAAGGTACCCCCTCTCCAATTGAAGGGATCAGAGCAGGTGCACAAGCGCTGTGGGAGGTGTAGGGACTCTCCTCCCCGCATAGAGCAGAGCCAGACCACCAGTGGGGACTTAACCATATACCTTTTAATGAGGGAACAGAACAGGCATAATCAGGGGGTATAGTAGACACCACAATGTGCCAAGGGGCAGGATTCAACAAAGGTTAGACACTTACAATCATTGGCAAAAGACAGGGTTAACAAAATATAAAACACAAAACACAAACAACAGAGCAAACAATACTGGTTGGGGAAATATAAAAAGGCACAAAATACAAAATGTCAAAGAAATAAAGGGCCTGGGTCACTGGAGGGGGAGAAAGGAGGGAAAACACAATGGCTCCTGCCTACTGCAAGAGGAATGTCTCCTTGGTAGCTCACTCACCCCAAATCACCAAAGCTGGGACTTGAACTCAGATCTCCCACAGGGTAGGCAAGAACACAGCCACGCAGCCACTAGCACTAGGACTACTCTAAGCTGCTAGGGGTCTTGACCTTCCTGGAGCCTCGGCCTCACATCGAGCTGCCTGGCCTCTGATTGGAGGAGCTAGAAGCCGAGCTGGGACCCCTCAGGTCGCTGCTCAGATCCTCCTGCTGGCCACAGCCTCTTGTAGGGGATCCTGGAGCCCAGCAGGACACCGTTTTTGCCGGCCACACGCCGTGCTGCTGAGGGTCCCACTGCTGCCTGCAGGTCCTGCTCCTTTAGGCTCTTCTGGGGCAACTGCTTCCGCCCCGCTGGCCCAGCTCTTGCCAGCTCTTCGAAGCTCCTTCCTCATAGTCCCTTGCTCCTCCTGAGTCAGCCGTGCTGCCCCTTTTATCCCCCTCCAGGTGACCCAAGGGGCCAATCAGGGGACATGAGGGGTGAATCTCTGGGCCTGATTGGTGAGGAAAGGGGATCCCAAGTCCTCCAATCATCTTTTGCCCTTTCAAAACCCCTGGGCTAGGTCACTGCCAGCTAGCCCGTCACATATATATAAAATAAATAGTAACATTAAAATTTAGATATCAGTATATTGTTCCTACGGCTTTGGTCACAACCAAAGTTTCTGCTGGTTGTGCAGTAGCCTTTCTGTTCTCCATTGCTGTTGCCTCTATTGCTGCAGTGATGACTTGAAGAATAGTGCAGCACTTTTGGCTTCCCTAAGCTTCTGCTAAAAATATCCATGGATTTAAAAATACATATATTTATTCCAGTCAGATTCATCACTAGAGTTGGGTAAGCTATATGAAGGTATATGAAGATGCAATAAGTTGCATGAAGTTTAACTAAACAGGAGAGACCTACTTCCTAAATCTGTTACTGAGCCTGTAGCTCTTAATTTTAATGCACTCATATCTTAACTGCCAAAGTACTTTGTTCAGTCATTTCCTCTCTGCATATGTATCCATGCAGTGTCTGATGAGAAAAAGTGTGGTCATTATTCCAACAATCTACTTTTGTTCTTGAAGGGCTTGCCAATATTTTTGCAGGGGTCCTTCAACAGTATTAACATAACTATGGAGTAGTTATACCCCTACAGTGTAATATCATTGTTTGGGGGGCCTTGAGCAGGCTACTGGAACTTGCTTAGCCACCTATGTTCCATGTTAGATGTATAGATGCTCTTAGCAAAATAACTAACAGCTCAGCTTTCCAGTAGCCCTGTGTGAATGTCTCTTATCCTCTCTCTGTCTTTTCAAACCTACATTCACATAATTTTAATGCAATTCTATCTCTTCTTTGAAGTTGCTAGATTCTGGACATGTTATCATGGTGATTTGTGAACCTCTGTTGTTAAATGGCAGGATAAGACTGGGCCTCTGAGTTCAAGGCTGTCTCTGACGTCAACCACCTGTTGAGCATTGTCAGGTCCTACGCATCCTTGAAGCCACAGAGAGTTATATCCCTTCACACATGATAAAGCATCAACCCTCTGATCTGGTGTGGCTGTAGCTGTGTGGAAGCCATTAATGTTCAGAATGCTTCTGATAAATGAAACACTCCCACTTTCCTTTTGCATGGGCCAGATAGTTAGAAGCCAAGGACGATCCTCAGTATATCATCAGGTGTGCAAAAGATTTCCTTTCCATTTGGTATTGGCAGGCAAATATCTATTGGAAGGAAGCTGAAGCCAAAAGGATGGTGGCTTCTGGCCAAGTCTGTTCTTAACATAGAGATTAATGCCTAGGTTCCTCTCCTGGAGTATAAAAACTGTATTTTTCATTTTACAAAGGAAAAAGTTCAATGGAACATCTTCTCCTTCTCCTTTTTTTGCTAGGAATCCATCATGCAATATTGTGTTGTTCTTCTTGCTGTCAGGGAACATACTAAATCCCCTCCATATGAATGCTTTTGTTACTGAGCTATCAGGCTGCATTGGAATTTTGGCCATCTACAAGGCCACTGGCTCAAACCATAGCCTGTGAAGCTCCTTCACACATCTAGCTTTGCATGTTGTGAAAGGTCCTTGCAGCTGTCCTGCAGTAGGAAATGGAAATCTGTTAGCACAGCTTGTAGGCCTAAAAAGGCAGCAGTTTCCCATTCATGTTCAGTTCCTTACATAGTCCCTTACGTGAGTATGTACCCTATATTTAATCCAAGAAAAATGGCTTTGTAACCACTATTCATTATGCCTTACATTCTCTCCTCTCTGGTGGATCTATAGAGCAACAATTCTGCTGCTATAGCTAACCTCATAGCTCTGCAGTCCTGGATTCAGTTGCTGAAGGCCATTTATCCCCCTGTGCACTGATAGATAAGCTATGGTCATTGCATAGTTATTAAGAAGGTTTCATACTGTGTGTGACAAAGAAACCTTCTGGTGAGGGTTGGCTTCCTCAATGTTATTGGTGAACTAGTATAATCCAGTAACAGATAGGATTCACTACAGTGCTTAGGTTGTGAGGCACAGGACTAACACTTAAAAAATGAATCTTTTTTTCCCAGCACCAGTCACATGATTTGAGTCAGGGCGTTAAAAGTTGATATCCCTGTCATATGACAGGGTTTGGTGTCTACTGACTCCTTGGCTACTGTAAAACCACTACCTCTTCCAAGACTCCAGAGCACCTCTGTGGTCAGCCTCTATCAGCTTCAAAAGTGAGGTAGATAAATATTCTCCTTCCTGCTAACCTGAGAGGGTGACATTTCCTGTATCAGGTTGGAATCTGAGTTACTTTAGCAGTAGAATAAGCTGACAAATAAAATGTTGAATTTCTTACTTTTCATCACAAACCAAGATGCATTCTTTCCTTCTCTGGGATGGAAATTCTTTGTGAGATAGAAATTTCAAAATTATTCAAAACATTATATGGGGGAGTTTTGGGGAGGTTTAGGAGGGATTGCCTTCTTCCAAGCTGGAAGGCTTGATTCAATTTTAATTTGCTCCAACAGCCTGGAGGGCTGGAGGTTGAACATTTCAGCACCGTCACATCAGCAGTCAGCATCCCTGCACCCCCATCACATGTATTTGGGATACCTGGGGAGGTAGAGAATCCAGGTGCTTAGCTGCCAGCAGCCTACCTGGATGACTTTTCTCAATCCTTTGCTGCCTCAAAGGACTCTTCCTTTACAAAATACCACATCTGTAAGGCTCAGACAACTCTAGGTCATCATGCAAACTGGCAAGAGAGAGGTGTTGAGCCAGGGATTCCCAGAGGCTTGACATCAGATTAGTGATACTAAGCCAGTAACATCACTGAGACCTAACAAACCAGAACTGCTAGCTCCTGAAGCAGCAGAGGCCTGAGACTCAACATTGGACTATCAAGCTAAAGTTTCTAGTGCATCAGAGTAGCCTGTCCCTTTATTTGACACATACAAGTAAGAGTTGACCAATCCAGTAACCTCACAGATACCTCAGATAAACCTACACTATTATACCTGCCCAATGCTCTAGATGTCCTAAACCAGTGACCTCAGAGCTGCTTGTACCTTGATATCTCTAAGGCTAAGTACAGACATTCAAAAAGTCTGAGCCTGAATTGATTCAATCTTTGCCAGGTAGTCTAACCTGCATAGATTGAACTGATATGCAAATGAATAGACATTCACTTTTGATTCTGGAAATGCAGTCACATGCCTGCAGTGGCTTAGGCTACAAGCTGGGGGGGCACTAAAGTGAGCCCTCCTTTCCCTTTGGCAGAAGCCGCAAGGCTGGAGGGAAGCTGACTGATGCAGGGAGTGTGGCCAGGCCCCAGCAGGCTGCTAAGTCTGATTGAGGAGGGGTTTAAACCCCCATTGTGGCCTGCAGGTACCCCAGCTGGGGTGTGCTGGGGTGTGCCTGGAGGGGGAAGGGGCAAGCAGCTCTTGCCAGGCTTGTCCCAAAGGGAGGGAGAATGGCCAGACACCAGCATGGGTAGCACTTAGGGTGAGGTGGGGCAGGAAGGGAGATTAAACTTCCCTGTCTCCCCACTGTCCCACCAGCACAGGGACCCCAGCCAGGGTCTGCTCAGCCTCCTGCCCTTCTCACCACACGTGTGGCAAGTGACATGGCCAGAGCCAGGCTGGGAAGCAGCCTCAGGTGAAGGGAGGGCAGGGACACAGTGGCCATGGCTGCAGACACATGGGCCCCCAGGCAACCAGCCCAGGCAGCTGTGGGCATGTCCTATGTGGCCAGTCCAGCTGCCAAGGCAGCTGCCCACGGCTACAACGGTGTCACCTCCATGCCATTGTCTGGCCAGCTGCTGTCCATGTGTGCTGGGCTGGGCTGGTATGAAGCTGCAGATGGCTGAGAAGGGCCCTGCCCCTGTGGTCCGGCCCACACTGGCCTTGCTATCTGCCCACCTCACCTGGGGCTGAGTGGGCCTAGCTGCAGATGCTGCTGAAGGTGGGCATGGAGAAGCTGGCCTGGGTTGGGCCAGGCCACAGGGGCAGGACCCTTCCCTGCCAGCTGCTGCTCCATGACAGCCGAGCCCAGCCTGGGTGCAGGGAGCCAGGAGCAATCTGGGCGCACAGCTCCTGTGGCCCCATCCTGAGCCACAGCTGGCTGAGAAGGGCCCTGCCCCCATAGCTCGGCCCAGACCAGCCCCTCCATGCCCACCCTCAGCAGTGCACATGGGCCAGCCCAGCTCAACCCTGCAGCCCCAGCTTCAGCCTTGGGCAAGGCTGGCAGATGGTGGGGCCATACTGGCCAGTGTCTAGCCACACCCCCACCCTGCCTCTGCCACTGGAGCGGCAGGGGGTCCTAACAGGGGATGCTCTGCCCTGGCCAGGCAGATCCCAGCTGCAGTCTTCCTTTAGTGGGCCATGCCGGCCGGAGTCTGGCCATGCCCCCACCCCTGCTCTGGCTAGGAAGCAGAGGGGTGGGGCCAGCCCTGCTCTCTGGATCAGACAGCACAGCCCAACCCAGGGCTGAAAAGGATGCTGGGATGCTGGGGGACTCTGATTTAACTTAAACTTGGAAGGGGTCTGGGACAGAAGTTCCATACACCGGTTTGACCCAAGTCAGTTAAGTCTGATACTACATTCAACCATGTTTATCTTAAACCAATTTTGGCCACTTTGAAACTGGTTTATGTACACTGAACTTCTGTTCTGTTACAGGTTTAAACCAGTTTCTGATCACTTAAACCAATTTATGAGTAACTTCTGGCCCTAGTTTAGAGGTCCTGGGGGAAAGCATGTAGTACTCAAACTCCCTCTGTTTTGCTGCTTGCAGAGAGAAAATCCCATGTTGACTTTCTCTCTGGGAGGGTAAGGGAATCCTGCCAATGCAGGATTTCTCTTTCCAGGCCTTGTCTCATCTAGATTGAAATGATGGGGCTTTTTACCACCTCCCTGGGGAGAGTATTCAGCTATGTAGGTCTTGCTTTGGGAAATTTCTTCTGACATCTAGAGTAACTTTTCCCTGATTCACCAAGCTGTTCTATTATTCATTATTCCCCCCTTGGGCCACCCTAAACAATTTCCTTCCCCTCCTTGGTGTTTACACCCTTCGAATGATTTTAAAATACATTGCTAAAAAAATAACAAGGCATTGAAAACATTCAAATATACTACTTGGTTCTTTCCTCTACACCATTGTCTTAAGAGCTCTGGCTGGGTACCAGACTCCTTTCTTATTACCCATCTTAACTACTCTATTGGGCATCGAAAAATAAAACCTTATAAAAGTCACTAATTAAATAAGTTCTCCCATTTGACATAATGCAGCAAAAGGGGTTGTGCAATTTTCTGTGAAGCCCACTGGCCTGGAGGGGTTTTGTTGTTTTTCTTCTAAGGGAAAAAGATTTCAAGGCTGTGGAATAAATAAATGATCATTCATGGTTGCAACTTGCTTTGTAACAGAGAGAAGCAAGAATAAAATCATGTTGCATACTACTTGAGTACTAGCAGAGATAGGTCGTAGGGTATGGTCCCTTTACAATCCTCATCTCTGGGCACATGCATACCTCTCCTGATGACTGTCATTCAGCTTCAGGTACATACAGAGCTTAGTACCAGTTGTTCACACACATGGTGAAAATTGACAATGCTTGACTTCTTTTTTTGCAAAGGATCAGGAACACCTTTTTTCTTGACTCAGGAACACAAAATTCTTTCTTTCGCCTACCTCTCTAATTCTAGAGTACTGTGCATTTCATGGGTTATATATATATGTGCATTAAGCCAGAAAAAAAAGCTAGATGAAAAGGTACAGCTGGATTCCCCCCACTATCTTCGTGGGTTTCTGAAGGACTTGTTTAACTAGACTTGTTTAACTGTTTGTGCAGATTCCACCTGGTTCAGAAATAGCCCCATTTTATTCTCTATTGAAGAGATCTGCCCTTCAATCTAATTTAGATCACAAATGAAAGGAATTATTTTGGTCTCAGCCTACTGTCTACCTCCCCAAAACACAGCAGCACCAGTAGTCTCCAGACTTAGGACCAGCAGAAAAAGTTATCTCAGTCTCCTTCCTCTGTTAGGTTCTATCATATTTTTTTAAGATAGCACCTCATGAATTGGAGGGAGTGAAAATCAAAAGCTTGAAGGACCATTATGTAGGCCATGAAGATAAGAAGGTTCCCAGATTGCAGTGAAAGAGATAGCATGATCCAATGAATATAGCCTCTTACTGAACTGAGCAGACCTGACCAGACCTCTTCCCTCTGCCACTGATCTGCTGTGTGACCCTGGTCAAGTCATTTTAGTCCTTTCTGCTTCTACTGCCCTTTGCATCAGTTGCCTGTCTCAACTATTTAGAGCATATAATCTTCAAAATAGGGGTTTGAAGATTACCATGATTATGTCTTTGCAGAGACCCTAAAACAACAGGACCTCTTGGTTTTAAATCCACTGGACGGAGAATTTTGCTAGTTAGAAAAATGACCTTGTTCTAATTCAGAACAAAAAACTCCCCCAAATTAAAAATGCTCCCCAACAATATATGGAGACCTACCTGTGGGACAATCTGCTTTTCTGGCTTTCCTGAACCTGCAGACTCTAGAAAACCTAGGGTCCCAGACTCCAAGCCAGATCATATGGTGGGCTGCCTCAAAGCTGCAGGTCCTGGAAGCACTGGAGTGCTACCTGACAGGGCTGTCCTGATACCCAACATCTACCAGGTGGATTGCCAAGGTCCTGGGAGGTGAGCTGGTAAGAAACCAGGTAGGTTTCTATCAGACTCCTGCCTGGTCTCTGGACAAACTTCATCAAAACCAAACCATCTCCACAGCATGTTTTGATTTCTATGAACTGGCAAATTCCAACAAAAATGTTTTTCATTGGGATTTTTCTGACCAGTTCTAATAATAAGATTTCTTTCCTCCAGCGTATCTGAGGATTTCTAATAACAGGAAGGTGGACAACCTCCTTTTCCCTGCCCTAGGCTTCAGCATGATCGAGGGAGGAGGCCTAGTTCTTTCCGGTTTGGAGGGACGCACACTGATATCATGAGAGTGAACTGTCCTTGGCTTTCTTTCTCCCCCACTGTATTCCTAACTGAAATCTTTGATCTTTCCCCCCAACTATTTTCCTTTTGATATCTTCTATGTGTAAGCGTGAAGGTATCTAAGACAGGTGGTAACAGTTAAGTCATGCAGAGAAAAAAGAATATAGGATGAGTGGTGGGTGCCTGTGCTGTTCTTGAGGCAGAGAATAGCTAGATAGGTAGATATCTATTCTGTAGATAACAGGTCTGTAAAATCCTGGGACTTTTCTGTATTTGGCAAAAGGCTGAAAACATGTTACTCTGCTAGGGCTACCCTAGCTAGCTGAGGAGGAGGCAGAGGGAGACCTTCAGTAACAGACCTTCAATGAAATGAAAAACTACAGCTGACAGCCTTGGGTCTTACAATACCTGAGAATTTCCACGATTTTCCCCCTCTTGATATATTGGGAAATAAAGGGTATGGTACCTTTAAAAAGTGGAATTCTGGGAATTGCCAGGGTATAAGAGCTACTAAACCCAGTGCTCCAAATGAGTTTTAGAGTTTGAGGGAGGATGGACCTATCTTCTCAAGTCTCAATTGTGTTTTTTTCAGGCTGTGTTTGGTTATAGGTGTCTATATATTCTTTTTTATTATGATTATTTCTTGGGTTGGTTTCTTTCTTTTTAGTGTGATGCCTTTGGTTACTCTTTTGATCCAGGTTATTTGTTTTGTTTAAGTGATGTAGATAAAACAGTAAAATGGAGACATAAAACATTGTTTTCTATAGTCTTGCAATTCCAGCCAGTAAAGGAAAAGAGGTGTTTTGTCTTCCATGAAAAGACTGGGGTGAACTTAGAGAGCCACAGAGGACCTGAATCGCAAACATTAGGAGAGAGGCTGCAGACAAGGACTGAGTGCATAGAGAAATTTGAATGTGGAGGAGGGGGAAGGAGGAAAAAAGGATTTGAGCCACACTCTCCTCCAGAGCCTCTGGCTCTATAACCCGTACAATGAAAAATCCCACAAGCAAAGAAAAGCCTTCCCTGATTAGATATGAGATAGTTGTGTTTCTGGAGAAATTCCAGTGTGAAATGCAGGGTAAAGATTACAAAAAGAATTATCCTGGGCAGGTGCAGAATTAGGCTCCTTATCAAATAGACTATTATGTCATTCGGTCTGAAAAGGAAAGGACTTCCCAAAGTCTTGAATACAAAGGATTCTCTGCAGCAGACAGGAAACATGACCAACTAGCTCTTATATATACAAAATATGTCGACTTGTTAAACAGCCAACAGTCTATTAAAATCTCTCAGAATACAGTTCCCCAGAGTAAGGCAAATGAGGAAGCTTGATAGTAACTGCTTTTCTGTTGTTCCAGTTCTTCGTCTTTTGTTATTCTGAAGGCCCATTATTTTTTAACATCATTATTTATTTGAAATAAAAGATGCTATTGAGCAGCATAACCTTCCTTCAAGCTGACACAAGAGCAAAGTAAACTCAAGTAGCACTGTCCAACAACTAAGCGTGTTGCCTGACTTATGCAAATCCTTACAGCACTCTTTTGTGACTAGTCACTTAGGATCTTGAACAAACAGGCTGCTGCTGCTGTTGACTTCGTGTGAATCTTCCTAGGTACTAATTTATTTGTGGGAGTTCTATGGAAATGACAAAGCCTAAACAAATGCTGGAGAATAGTCACTGAATAAATATGAAATTGGCTTTGTGTCAGTTTTTGGCCTGGAAAAAAGGATGAATCAGGTCATGTTAATTCAGTCATGAGACAGAAATAAGTTGTATGACTTGGATTCATTCCTTAGTTTGACATTCGAATGGTCATGAGTCTTTTACTTACAATAGTAGACTAGGGCTCAGACTTCCTGTTTGACTTTGGGCAAGCCTACCTTAATCTCTCCATGCCTCAGTTTCCCATCTGTCCATTTCAAATACCTTCCTACCTCATAGAGATTATGAAACATTTAGATACTCTGATGATGGGGCTACAAAAGTAGCCAGACAGAAGTGAATAGTAACTGCTAGTAAACAAATTGGTAACCAAGATATATTTCCCTAGACAATGGCAAAAGACCTGCAATGGCAGAATGGGACTTACTGTTCATTTGTTGGTTGGACTGATGGGAGAGGGTTTGGAATACCCCATGTGCTAACACTGTGTGCATGTTATGTAAGAAACATTTATAGTTGAGGATAATAAGCACTCTTGCATATAATGATGAAGGAGAAGTTCTGGCACTAATTGTGGCTGTTATAGGGTATGTCTACACATGTGCTTTAATGTACAATAGCCTATTTTAATGCACATTAAAGCATCACAAAAAATGTGCTTTTTTAGCTAAAGCACTTTAAAATAGGCAAATGCTCATTTTTCAAGTACCTCACAATAGAGGTACTAGCTTTAATGTACATTACCTAAAGCACATTAATGAACGTGTAGATGTACCTATAGTGTCTATAGAGAAGTCGAGTACTATACTAAGGTGAAGATTAAAGTTTCTACCAACAACAGAATGGCTCATGAAGATCAGTTTTGAAGTCATGTCAGCAGGACATTATGAGAAACCTTGTACTGGTGCCACCCATACTGGACCTGTTACATTTCTGTCCTATGGCTCAGTTAAGAAGGTTAGACCTCACGACCGTCAGGGCAAGACATGACATTCACAAAATCGTGTTTAAATTCCTATTTTCTTCCAGGCCACCAAGCCAGGATGACCTTCATTAGAATCAATAGGCAGAGGGCGTGATGGTAACAATACCTCTGTTGGTCCTATCATGGGAGTAGCCCTCCTTGTTGCCCTAAGAAGACCAGTTTTGTTGCTCTCCAGACCAAGGGCAAGGACAGGAAGTCTGTGGATGAAAGATGCAGAATATTCCACCCCAGGATAAAAAGATGTGTTCCACCAAGATCCTTTCTTCTGATCTTGAAGCAGTGTTGAAATGTTCTGAATAGAAGTGCCTTTTTGCCCAAGAAAGATTGATATGTCTTAAAAGTAGATGTTTTTCAAATGTCTTTAGGGTTGGAAAAATGGATAAAAAGTTCTTGAAGTTCATGGATTTTTCAAGGGCAAAAAGGGCAGTTCTTAATCATCTGCTCTGCTCTCCACCAACTGGAAATTCTGTTATCTGAGGACTTTGGCAGTTTTCAGAAACCTTTAGATTAATAGACTTTATTCTGCAGCCAACACATTTCAGTGTAAAGATATTTTCAGTAAGTAATTTGACACCATGCTTAGTAATAGGCATCATGTATTGAAAAGTGAAGCAGATAAAACATTCCAGAAATGTTTGGAGGCATCTCTTCACCTACCCAGGAATGCTGTCTGAGTGAGTAAAAAAAGACCTTTGCAAGGCTCAGACACTTGCTTTTGATAACCACCCAGAAACTTGGGTGCTGATCCAAACCTCTTCCTTTGGAAACAGAACTGTAATCCTCTTGAGTTCAGGTACTTCCATGTTCTAACAATGTTTGGAAATACCAGTATGAATAGTCTTTTGGGTGGTCTGTCAAACCGTGTGCTTCTAGTTCCAGCCAAACTGAGGAAGCACAAAGGCACATGAACCAAAAAACAAAAGCAAAACTGAAGTAAATCCAGTTTTAACCTCCAAAAATACTCAGGGTTCAGTTCATGTTTTGAGTCACTTCTGACCTGAACTGCTCACTCCTTCATAATAGGGGAAACTTCCTTGGTTCAGGTCTAAGTATCAAACATGTAAAATGCCTAATGGCAAGATCACCATGGGCAATGATAACATAGTGTTCATAGAAATGGTGGGTATTTTGAAACACTGTCTGAGCTATTTAAGTTCAGAAAAAAGTACTTTACCAATAAAACATGACCAGTCACAGTATATTTCTTGAAGATTACATACCTCAGGTGGCTTTTTTGAGGCATAAGGCCAAAGGCCAAGTAAATTTAACCACCCAAGAAGTGCATTTTTGCCTTTTAGTATGCTGTGCAGAATGTCTGTATGAAATGGAACTTGTGAATGCAGATAATAATATTACTTCATGGATTCTCCTTAACACGAGCGTGACATCACCAGTATCCAATACGAGAGCTCTATTTTTACTTCAGATGATTTAAAGCATTTATTACTGGTAAGGGCATCTTTAATTAATGATGTCCTTCTACAGGTGCTATACTACACAAATTTGCCAGGCATTTCTCCTTCTAGGTTGCATGATGCTAAGAAACTCAAGGTGTAGTTCAGACATGATGGCGTTTCACTGGTATACAAGCATGGCAAGAAGTTTCTGTATCATGTGGTGACAACATTACCATCTATCAGCATTTCTTCAGCATCCGTCTGTAGCATAGGTTCACACAGGAATGGGATAGGAATAAGAGGGACAGCATTCCAACCTTTATATATTACTGCCATGACAAATATATGCCTTTGGTTTTGTCAGAGCCATGAAAGAACCAATTTTGTAATACAGTTGTAACCATTTGTCAACTATAGAAGGGAACTTTTCAGAGCACAATCATCTTGAGGTCAGTGGAATCCTCTTAAGCATTCTCAGTGGGGCTCTGGTGACTGGTCATGTTGGATGTACTACTAAGGTGAAAGGGAGAGAATAGAAAAAATAATACATCCTGGCACCCAAGTATGTGTGTGAAGCTGGGCCCAAAGGAAAGTGTTCTGTTTCTGTGAACAGGGACAAGGTCAAGGAGACTGTAATGGCCTGTCCTATTGAAAACATTGACTTATCAGGGCTATGAGAGCTCTGGCTCCTGCTGTTAGAGAGAGAGGTGTGTATCCTGCTTTGAGTACCAGCTGGGAGAAAGAAGTAACACAAGCACATTGGATTCATCCAGGGGCTCCAGGGGAGGTAGATTTAATCTTCTGTGAACTGGACTCAGAATACCAGGAGTATCAGAGATGGGGAAGCTGGTTAGCAGCTTATTTGCTAAAAATACATGTGTATATATTTTGATTTTTAACATTTTTCTTTGGAAGGTTTTCATTTGTAGTTTGATGTTCATTTGTTTTTGTATTTGTTATTATAGTAAAAAAGATGCATTTGGATTTTTTTGTTTGTTTATCGTTATACACTAAGGAAAATTCGATGCCAGGTATCCCACATTGGGTGCTGCTGGGTTTTTTTTATATGTCAAGTGAACCCAGAGTGGTTGGGCATTAGGTATTACATGGCCACTTACACAGTCACAGATTATATAGCTTGACACACATGGGCAACAAAAGACTGTGCACACTTATTCATGCAAATAAATAGCTCACATAATAAAAAAATGATAAAAGTGTCAAACTGGAGCAAGCGATTTTACACATCTCTAGAATCTAACACTTTTTCATCCCAGGAAGATGGCAAGAAGAGAAGTTTCTATAAGAGCAAGGTGCATGAGCATAGCCTTCCACCTGGATATGTTAAGAAAATTGACTTATGTCACCTTGATGGGTATAATGAGGTGTTAAACCATGCACTTCTGCACAGAGCCTATTATTTGGATTGTGGTAGTACTCTGATGCATCTGCCATAGACAAAACCCCCTTATGCTGACTGACATATATACTTGTGTGATGTCTGAAACATCAAACAGGCATGCATGAATGAATCCACTCCAAAGCACAACAAATATTCTTCGGATTAAATAAAACTATTCTCTTAAGGAGATATATAATTTTTTACTTCCTTCTGTATTTAGATGTTAAATCTTTAGAATCTGGTTGAGGTTGGGCTAGAAGGTGCCTTGAATGTTATTCCTGTTTGTCTATGGCCCCTGGCAGACATTACACTTAAGACATGACTAACAGACTAATCACATCTTAAGTAGTAATCTGGCCACATGTTCAGGAAATTAATGGAGCCATGCAAAGGGAAACCAGTCACAAAAAATGTACAATATTTTTAGTTCATTTCCATTGTGCCATAAACTGAACCTGTGGCAGGGTAAGGACTGCACCAGGGCTTCCATCTAGCCCCAGTGTGATCCAAACCAACAATCAGCTGATTGTTGGCAGTATCAGGACCCCAAAGGGGTTTGAACTGGCCCCAGTGCAGTCCCTGCCAGCTGAAAATCATCAGATCATTGGCTGAATTGGGACTGCACCAGGACTTGAACTGGCCCCAGTGTAGTACTGATCCAGCCAACAATCAGCTGATCGTTAGCAGGATTGGGACAGCACCAGGGCTGGAACAGGTCCCAGTGTGGTCCTTCCAGCCAATACTCAGCTGATCACCAGGCGCCCAGCTTTCGACTTGCCAGGCAGGGGAAACCCAGGATCATGGTCCCATGTTTCCCCTGCAGTGGCAAGTAGGGTGCTATTTGGGATCTGATCTCCTTTCCTATAATTGCATATCCTGGCATGTACAAGTGGCATGGCAGGATGCCCAATTGTTGACATTGGGAATAAGATCATATTGTACCTTCAAATTAATGTCTCCTAGTGGTACTGGCGCTCTTGTTTTGTAGCACATAAGTTTTAGTCATGCCATTTCATCTAGTTTGGAATGCAAAGCCATTACTAATACAACTTTCTACTTCTGCCATGCAGTGAACCTCTAAATGCTACCACACATATCTTTCTGTGCCTCACAACATGCCATGACCCTTTTCAAATCCATTAGACTTGTGAACACAGCCAACCTGTATGATGCCCTTAGGCTCTATACCAGCTATAGCCAAAATGCAACCATTATATTAGTATAGAAATGTAACCTTTAGCAAGTGCTTCTCCCTACAGGCTTGGCTGTTGGTTTAAGCTGAAGGATGGCATATTCCATCTGCAGAGCTTTTTAGATGCAATCTCATTCTCCAATACATGCAAAGCTAGCTTGGTCTTTGGACTTGTGCCCAGTTACTAATTCAATATGCTTGCCATCCTCATGGGGCAAAATCTGTGTGGTCCTGGTAGAAGGTCAGAAGTGGGTTAACAGAACTAAAGAAGTAATCTTTCTTGTGAAAACAATGAGGTATTTCACAAGGATGAAGGGAATGACAATAAGGATGGCTAGGACTGACTATGTGCAGGAGAGCTTTCAGCCTTGTATAAAAGTGGAGGTGCTGGGAATTGAGATGACAGATGTTGCCATTATTAGTGTTAGCATATCACTTTGAAGCTGTAGTTGAGATTGCTGCCTTGATAAGAGAGATCTACAAATAATTCTAAATGGACAACAAGGGCAAAGGAAGTATTATTCCAGCCATTTACAGGTTGGGGAACTGAGGCACGGAGGGCCAAAGGTACTTGTTGCAAAGTCTGTGGGAGAGAGCAAGGAACTGAGCCCAGATCTCTTGACTCCAAGTCGCGTGCATATCCTTTAGAGCAGTTTGTATTTTTGCAGGGGTGCCTGCAGTTTTAGATGGAGCGAGGGAGGAAAATCACGTGCAATGCTTGCCTACAGTTTGAGCAGGTCGTTGATGTTGAGAAGCAACATTATGAGAGAAGGTCTGGAAGAGATATCTCACAGCTGAACACATAGCATTGGGCAATGGGGCTGGGCCTGGCTTTGGTTAGGTGGGAAAGCTCCAGTCTCCAAATAGACATGTTGTTGGGAGCCAGCCTTGTTTATCACTGCTGTTTCTGTGGTACCACCTCTTTAGACTGAGTCACCCACCCAGACACCCACGAATGTTCCACTGTTGTTGTAACTAACAATCTATTCTTCCAGCAAAGGCTTCTGCAACACCTTTTTCTCTTTGGAAAACAAGGGGCAGTACAACCTTTGCAGGCTCTCGAGTAACTTTAAACCATGTTTTTGGAATGGTTGCTTTTTCTCTTCCTAGAGGAACAGGCACAAAAGCAGACAGAAAACAGGGTGAGGGCAGAGTAGGAAATATGGGGCAGGACGGGAGGAGAGCGCTCAAGGGGCTGAAGTCAGTTCCTTCTTTCCAAAACAATGGAAATGACAAGCACGTTCCAGGATTATTCTCCCACTGCATCAAACAAGGGTGCTGGGTGGGACATCAGATCGTGTGCCAGGATAAACTGGGCTTGGAGGGCTCTGGGGTGTGACAGGAAATGTTGAATGTTTCACCGAGGGCAGTAGAGCGCCAGTCGTGTTAAAAATAAAGTGAAAGCTTCTCTCTCAACCTAAACATCCCCAGTGGGGTGTGGGAGGAGGCATGTCAGGGAGGAACAGTAGAGGCCACAGCTGCTTCTGAACTTCCTCTCTGCCTCTTAAGTGTTTCCCCTCTATTTTCTTAGTCTTTGAAAACAACTATCTTTTATGCTGCTTTTGTCTGTCACACTTATGACTTCACTTGATTCTGCCTTCCTCCGCTTTGGAGCCATCAGGATTTTTCTGCCTGAAATCAAGGAGAAGTTGGCTGAGAGTAGTGAATTCTGCTAATAAGCCTCATCTGCTTTGTTCTGGATGCTAGTGTGGGGTGGGAAGAGAACCTGATGCTAGCTGGCCTGCCTGGAGGCAATGACACCGAATGCACCCTTCCATTGCTATATTTAGATCTAATTGGATGTAATGTGGCTTAGAAGAGGCTGGTTTCCCATGTTTTCCAGTAGTTGCTATGTTTGGGCATGAAGTCTCACTGTGGAAAAAGTGTAGACATCTGCTACCTTGCACCATAGTGATGTTTATGCCCTTGAACATGTACATTCAAAAGGTCAAAGGTATGGCTATTGGCTAAGGTTATGGGCCCATCAGGCTCTCAAGGCTAAGGCATAACAGCTTCCATCCCAGTGGCCTACCAGTGAATGATATGGCTGGTGTTATATTAGCCGAACTGTGACCAAGCATTCAAGTACCAGTTTACAGTTAGGTCAAATGGGGATAGCTTTTTGTTGCAAGCCTGGAGCAAGGCTCAAACTCATCTCTCTGAAGCATCACAAACCACCTTAGTTAATGTGCTCTTAAGCCATCAATATTTAGACTCCAGTATCCTAAAGGTCTATATCAAATGAGAAGCCAATTCGACCCTCAGCCTCTGATTGAGTTGCACTGAATGTAACTGTGAGCAGCATTTGGCGGGGGGATGTCATGTGTTTGAAAGAGAAGAGGTCTCTAAAAGTAAACGTGCTTAAAAAAAGAACATGCTTTGAAGATCTCCTGATCTCCCCAGCTGAACAGCCCATCCACTTGGTTGGTGAATGGATTCCTCTTCCCCAATATTACGCAAATTAGAACACATGAACAAATGTGTTATAAATAACTCCACACTGTTGGAGTGGAGTAACTGTCCCTGTTGCCATCAGCCACAAACAGAGGTAGAGCAACAGAGTGGCTCAGATCCAACCATCCATCTACTCTCTCCTTCAGTTGCGGAACCTGTTCGTGCTGTGCTCACTGCTTGCCACCCCAATAGATACTGCTGCTGTGCTAACAGCCATTACTTTTTTTCTTTCCTTTGTTTCCTTCCCCAGAGCTAACCCACACTATGCAGGACAGTACCTTCTGTACATTCAACTCCAGTGAATTTACTGCAGCCAGTGCATCAGGCCCACAGATCTGTTGTGATTGTCAGGTGAAATGTCTTGCTTCTACCCTGCGAGAGAAGTGCCTGAAAACTGAATGCCAGTGAATTTTATCAGCTTGGCATTAGACAAGAAGGCTGTGGAATTTAGGCCAGGGCAGGCAGGCAGGTGGGACATTGATCAGCAGCATCATGGGGCTGCAGACCCTACTAGCAGAAGGCTCAAAAGAGGCGATAGAGTTGAGATGAGAAAGTATGAACATGACTGTAAAAAGAGAACAGCCAAAAAGGTTTATACCAATGGAACAGTTAGACCTGCCACCTTTTCCCCATACAGCATTAACCATAGTCATCAGTATTTGATCTGGTCACTCACCACCAATTAGCTAAAAGCCTGAAACTGGGCAAACTCTGAAACTTTGCTATTAGCAGGTGCAGTGCCATCTGTGTTGATGGTCGGTGCTAGTAATACACCTGAATAAACTCTGCAGCAGTGCACAGAAGAATTTATTGCTCCTGGGACTGGTGGGCCTGGGACTGCGGCATGTTGAGCCAGGGTACCAGGGTAAAGCAGCCCTGCCTGGCAGGGGCTCTGGGAGTCAGCTTACCAGCCTGGAGCTGCTCCACCCTGACTCACTGTGCTGTGAAGAGGCTGACTATGGCATGAGAGTGCTATAGTGTCGGGCTAGCTGGAAGGCAGCTCTCTCACTGTAGCACCCTCGTGCTTCAGCCAGCCCCAGTCACTGTCAACACATGCATTTTGGTACCCTAAATAACTCCACTATAGCATAGTACTTGTCCCAGACGGTACTGCCCTACAGCAGAGTTAATTAGTTTACTCTGGCCTAATAGCGCCACATGTGTAGATAGTGCTGCTTTTACTGCAGAACTAATTAGTCAACTCTGCAGTAAAGTGCATATGTAGATGCACTCAGTGGCTGCATTTAGATGAGCATGGCTATGTGGTATACAGCACTGAAGACATGTCTGCAGCACCACATACTACACATTTAGCTGTTCTCTGAGCTGCAAGGGAGCACTGCCTGTGCATGGACTGCTCCAGTATTTTTATCCAGGGATCAAAAAAACCTGCAGAAAAGAAAGCTGGAGCAGTGCATGCACAGACAGTGCACACTGCTTAAAAGCAGAGCCAGGCTGCCTGGAATCACACTGTGGCTGTTGGCCAGACTCCGTGCGGCAGAATCACTGTTGCTGCAGCCCCGGGAGGTCCCCAAGACCCCAGGTAAGGCTGCTGGGGCCAGCCCAGTTACCTGGGGTAACTTGCTGCATGCCAAAGCACGGTGGCACGGGCATTCTCTGGGGACAAGTAGTGGCAGTTCACTTTGTACTGCCACTGCTTGTCTCCGGGGAACCAAACATCCACACTCGTCTGGACACACCCAGTAAGTCTAATGCACCAAAATGCTACGGTAATGGACACTATAGTAAAAGCAGTGGTAGTAGTCTCTCTCTACCCCAAAAGTCTACTACTGCAGGGTACTGAAATGTATTATTACCTGGTTGTAAATTTATTACATGGCTGCCTGTAAACATAGAGAGCTGGACTGTCACTTGGAAAGTGTCTTCCAATTCTCTGTTCTGATGTTCCCGAATCAATTTTTGAGCTACCTGCAGTTTTTCCTTCAGTGATTCATTGCCCCACCCTAATATATATATTTTTAATATTATAACTATACTTACAAGACAACAGACAATGGGAGAAGTTGTTCAGGGTTGACTCAGGTTGACAATGAAACCCCACTAGGAGACCTGAAGACTACACTCCCAGAATAGCAAACGAGAATTCATCAGCTAAGCAATGGAAAACTGGAAATGAACAGATGTAGATTTGCCTTATTGTTTACTCGTTGAGTTAACTTGGCCCAAAAAAACCCCAATTTTCCAGAAGACCTGATCCTTATATATACAGCAAGGATATGATGACATCTCTTCCATGGGTAATGTGTATGTTTATGTGCAGGTGCCTGTAGTCATAGACATAAAGCCATTTAAGATCATTTGAAGTTTAAAGAGGCAAAACTACCCTGATGGAAGGCCTTTTTGTGGAAGTGAGAGACAAGAGAAAGACATAAGGCAGTTATGTGTGGGTGGGGTGACTTTGGCCAGTACAGGGGCTGGAGAAGGATGAAATTATAAAAGGTTATATCCTATTTTTAGGAAGTTGTTACTTGTCCTTTACATTTCATAATAGATCGCTTTGGGCTTGAAAGTGTTTTTGACACATTGTGTAAAAAAAAAAATAAATAAAAGACCAAATGGATTTTTTCTTGTTTTAAGCCGGTCACTTTTGGTCTTTCATTAAAGCCCAAAATAAAAAGTTTTGTGGTTTCAGATGCCTTTAATTTGTTGCTAGAATTGGGAAAAAAAGATTTTTGACTGGAAATGACAAGTTTAATGGCCATTTGTCCATAAGGTTGGCAGATGGCATGTAGCTCATAAAGAAGAACTTGCCATCTGTTTTTTAAAGCACGGAGAAGAGGTCCACATCCCAAGAGGCTTACAAAGTGGTGTTTATACTGTATGCAGAATGAAGTGCATTCGGTGTGCATTTACCTGCATTAATAAGAAAGCATATAAAGGCTCCTGAACCATTTACCTACCTTTGGCAAAAAAGAAAATTCATTCTTATATACTACTATATATTTCACCCCCAAAAAAGGCTCCATCTAGCATAATCTTAAGCTACTCCCTTCACACCACCACCTCAGCAGCTCATAGGCAACATTACCTTTGCACAATGGTAGCACAGTCTCTTGTTAATGCCTATATTTTCTCCTTGTGCTTCCATTTTTCCTGGCAACTGAACATTTTGAACAAAAGTCAGCATACCCTGGAGAGATGGGGGGATGAGGGGGTATTATCTTAGAAGCCTAGTACCAAACATAAGGTCAGATTCTAGTCTCCCCTTCACTGGAGTCACAGTTTTGTGACTTACTTTGTCTTTAAATACCCAAAGCTCTGGGCCAAAAGACAAACTTTTTTTTTTTTTTACAATGGTTTGTCTCTCTCAGTCCATTAGTCAGCTGCCTGAGCTGGAAACAGGAAGTGTCTGTTCTGCAAAGGTCAGATCGGCGGGCTGAATATATTATATTTTATGTAAATATCACATCACTGAGCCAACAGAACAGTTCCAGTGACACTGGCCAGCAAGGGACTCTGCTTCCATCCTTGAACTTTTTAAAAGTTTCTAGGATGAATTTAATTTCCCTCTTTGTTTTGGACTTTCTGGCATTTAATATATAGGCATTGGTCTATTTAATGCAACAGAAATACTTATATCCCTGGAAAATTCACGTAGAACCCCCCAAGAAATGCTTTGCTACTTGCCTGAATTATATTAGGGCCTTTGTTACACATTAATTTTAAGTGGCTTCTGGAGCTCTCCACCCCTGGATTGTCCACACATTAATACCTGAAACCAGTTTTAAGCACACTTTTGGCAGCTTAAAGTTATGCAACTTCAGTAAAGGTTTCTCTCTGATCCGTGTTACCCAGCTTGTATTCCATTAATGTGTGGCCACTCCCCATAGATGAGCTGCCTAAGCTGCAGTCCTCCAGCATCCCAGGATGCAGTGTTCCCATCCCCACCCTCGCTGTCCTGTGGACAGCCTTTTCCACCCCCTGCACTCTACTGCCCTGGGGGAGTGGTTCTGGCAGAGAGCCAATTCCCCCTTCCACCCCTAGGGGTGTGCCTTTCCTACTTCCAGGGGTACAACCCTGTACAGGCAGCCTGCAGAGCACATGTCAGCTAGCCAGGTTGCAGGTCACAGATGGTTCCAGAAGTGGGGCCTGAGGGTGGAGGTAAAGGAGAACAAGGTAGGGGACTGTATCAGGTCCCCACAAGTTGGGGCTTCATTCCTGGGGCAGGGGCAGTAGCTCCCCCAAAAACACCTTCCCTCACCATTCCCACCTCCCCGGAAAGCATGACCAGCACCCACCCCAATCCCAAATCCCAATTATTTAAAACTTGAGTCCTTCTTTAATTTACTTCCTCTTTATTTGTTTACAGTCTTTTTTTTTTTTTACTTCCTTTTATTTTATCCTTCCGTGGCCGACTTCCTTCATTTCACCACCTTTCCCCCACTTCTATTTCCTTTCCTCCTCCTATTTCATTAACCACTCCCAGCCCATTAATGTTTGGCATCCCAGCTTCATGTTCCTGCCCCCCACTGACCCATCTCTCTCACACCCCCATCTACAGCAGGGACAGAAGCCTGTCCTGGCTTACCAGCCCTGCAGTGGCAATTTACAGCTGTCATCACTAGCCAGGCCCTTGCTCACTAGCCCTCTAGTGGCAAGTCACAGCTGTGCAGGTGGGGGACAGTCAGAGAAGGATTTTTGGCCCAGGGCCTTGTTGCATGTTAGGATGTGAGCCTCACAAGTGTTGTTGGGTGTTAGTGCTAGTTCGAGTTTGGATCAGTCACACTTCGAGCCAGTAGAGGCCTGGAGGACTGAAGAATAAGGACCAGCCTTCTCCCCCACACCCACCCTGGGCTTCCCCCTTGCCCTCTCCCCCCTCTCCCCATGGGCTCCCCAGGTGTCCCCCCTGCTCCTTGGGGTTTCCTCCTGCTGCCCACTGCCCCCAAAGGCATTATTTGCTCCTGGCTGCCTTTGCTGTCTGTCCCAGGGGAGCAGGCAGGGAAGGGTTAATCTGCCAGCAGCAGAAGCAGCAGCTGGGCAGGTAGGTTAACCCTTCCCTGCCTGCCCCCTGGGACAGACAACACAAGCAACCACAAGTAAGAGGGGGAAGGTGGGTAATGAGTGCGGTCTGGGGAGGGCGCGGGGGGTGGGGAGACAGTGGGCCGGATTCTGGCCAGCAGGAGGAGAGGGGGACAAGGGTGGGGTGCTTACACTAGTGACTAAGGTATAACCTAGAGTGCCTACAACTTAGTGTAACATGAACTGGGTAGCACGGATCAGAGACAATCCTGCCATGGATTTGCATAACTTGGAGCTGCATAACAAGTGCTTGAAACCAGTTCCAGGTGTTAATGTGCAGACAACCCAGGGGTTAAGAGCTCTAGGAGTCACCTGAAATTACTGTGTAGGAAGGCTGTTAAGGTGTGCCTGCTCCAAACTCAAGCTAGTACTAACACCCATCAGCATTTGAGCAGCTCAAAGTGCAACCTAACAAGACCTTTACTAACTGTAGGTTCCCTGAGGAAATTATATTGCCAAGAATGGTTGTATCTACATCACAACCTTGTTCTTATAATGATATCTCACTTTGAAGTTCAGCCTCAAGGGGCAAGTTTTTCTGTACTGACTTTATTTTTAAAAGTCCCTCATCTTTCTCTGGAGCTTTCTTACCTGGAGTGCTGTAAGCCCTTGTCTTACACCTTCTGGGTAGGTGTCCTAATATCACAGCCTCCGGTGCCATTAGTTGGCTGCCCACTCCTTATCCTCCCCAGCTAATGTGACCAAGTCCACCACAGAAATGGCATAATGTTGGCAAAGGTGTATAACACCTTTAACTTGCAGCTCAAATCAGGGAAGACAAAAACGAGGGAGACTTGGCAGATGGAAACAATTTGTACAGTTATGTAAGGCATTGACCTCGCCCCCTATAGAAGGCATCCTACCCTAACTTCTTGAAGTAGAAAAGAGCCTTGGGGCTATGCTTTCTACTTTACTCAGTAATTTTGGGTAGCCATTGGGTTGACTAGCAGAGACTCTAGAAATTGTTTATCTGGGGCTTCTGTGCAATGGTCCCAGGTGAAAAATAAATGCCTAACACACTGTGTGCTGCCAGTATACCCACATAAGAGAAAACTCTTTGTGTCTATAATAATTCATGGGCTAGCCATAAACAAACCTGGCAGTGCAGTTACAGCTACTTCTGTCCACTATTCCCATCTCCAGAATTCAGGAATACTCTTTCTTCTGGGTTATCAATAAGGTCCATGGACTCTGTGGGTGACTTATCAAAGTTGCTGATTCAGTTGCCTGTTTGGTAACCATTGTAGAAGTACAGCTATAAATAGCAGAAGTGAAATCTTCCCCTACCCCCACTGAGGCTTTACAAAGTTGCTCAGAGGAAATTTGTAATGCATAAGGCAGTAGCACTCCGCTATTAACTTGCAGACTCCAGACATGATGCAACCTTTAGCTTTGCTAATTATGCTGTCCTTAACAATTCCTGCCTATCCTTACACATGCACACACTCTTACAAATATCCATATAATCCAGGGCGGTCTAACCTTGGCCCTATCAAAATGGAATGTTTGATTTGTAAAACACTACACAAAGTACATTTTTTTAATATCACTTAGCCCTAGTGGGCTAATTCATTCATACCCACTTGTCTTCCAGATCCAGCTTTTGTGTGTAAAGGGTAAGGGGTGTGTTCACTAAAATAGTTCTTATAGGTGACATCCTATTACAAGCTACTATAATCTGACACACTGCTGGCTAAGATAGCTTTGCAAATATATCCTTGTGCTTAAGCGGCACAGAAGTTAGGTGAAGCTACCTTAAAAATGATAACGGCTTCTCACAAAAAAACCCGGGTTGGCACGAGGGCTATAATTGATACATGATGTTTACATGCTTGGCTATCACTTCATAATGGAAGCTCCCCCAGTCTACTCACAGTGCCCCAGCTCTTTTTGTGTAGTGTGGCTGCTTTGTACCTGATCGCCAGCATATTTTTGGTACCAAAGCTAGTATTGCTGATCACAGCAGGGGAACATCAACTGGCTTAAGTTAGGTCACACTCTTCTCCTTTGCTTCTATTCTATGCGATAGGAAGAAGTTATGGAATAGCAGGTGCTTTATTCTACTGTTCCCCAGCTGCCAAATTAGTTCTGTGGGACCACAGCCAGTTGATAAAACTAAATAGACTTGGACTGCTCTACGTTTTTCCAGAGGACTGGGCTACCAAAGAACTGTCCCAAGGACAGAGGAGCACAAAGAATCTCTCTCTGTGGCTTCTGAGTTATGCTGTAGTGGTGGCCCTTGTCTAGTAAGAGTGGTGTTGCAGGTTACCTTTAAGCCATTCTAAAGGCACTTGGGAAGTGTTTTCCAGTACTCTGCTCTGATGTTCCCAAATCAGTTTTTGAGGTGTGTCCATGCATTAAAGGGTGTTACACTCTGCTGAACATCTTAAAGATACACTACTATGGGCTCGGGTTATCTTTGAACCTTTCTACCTAGCTTGAGCTAAGGCATTTTTAGTTTGCTCTACCGTGATAAAGTGACCAATTTGCAGTCATCCTTCATCCCAGAACGCATGGCTCCATCCCTGACAAACTTTCCACCCTCCCAAGCTCTACTGCCCAGGGGGTGGTAGTGGCCCCAAGCCAACACCCCCACCAGCCCCCAGTGAGTATGACCCGAGTCCACGTGGCACCATGCTGCCAACTTGAAGGACCTGGGAGACAATCTGGGCCCCTAGGCTGAGGGCCAGACACATGGTGTTTGCTCCACATCCAGGCAGCCCTCCTCTAGCTAGGAGAATTTGGGGAGGGCCATGGCTTCCCTCCCCAGGCTCCCACATTCCATGCTGGGAGCAGAGCCACCGGGTGGTGAGAGCACAGAGCCCAAGGAGTGATGTTTCCCTGGGCTCCATACTCTCTCTGCGTTTAGCCCCCAGGGCTTTGCTTCCAGAAGAGGAATAGAGTCCTGGCCCCTGGCCACACCCCTGCTTGACAGGCCCTCTAGGGGCAAGCCACAGTTGTGCAGATCAGAGATGGCATTAAGCCTTAACCTGTGCCTGCTTTGAAATGCTTGTAACTTTAACACTGCCTAAAATTTCACAGGCTTAGAATGGGTTAATGTAAGCTGTAACAGCACCCTAAGTCCATTTCACTATGTCAACCAAGTTGGATACTAAGACATACTTTGCTAACAGTAGGCACCTGGCAGTCCCATCCTCAAGCTATAGGTCTGACTTTTGCCATTAACCCACTGTGTCATCTTGGGCAAAGTGCATCTCCCTATGGTCACTTTCCTAAGCTCTAAAATGGTGTTGGACTTGACCAGCTCAAAGACTTGTTGAGGCTTCATGGCTATTAAAGTACTCAAAGTACAGTCAGATACCACTATCCACAAGTATTGGGCATTACTTCACAGGCAGCTGGTCCTGAGAAAAGTCTTATGTCAGCAGGGCTGTGCTGGTGACCTAACAATATGCTGGGTAGATTTGCACCTTACAGGGCATCTCTACATGTGTATCTACATGCATTTAAACTTAAGGTACCTTTGCTTAAGGCAATTTAGGTGCGCATCTACATGTAGATGCGCTAACATGCATTAAGGTGCATTAAATTTAGGCACAAATAGCTACATTATATTTAGCACACATGCAGATATGCTAGTGTGTATCAATACGGTGTCTATCCATTGACACACATGGTGTTAATGCACATTAGTGCATCTACATATTTGTTAATGCAACTTAGCTATTTGCACCTAAATTTGATATCTGCGTTATGCAGGTATAGGATTTAGGTTCGAATATCCTAAAATTACCATTTTAAGGTGCGTTAAGGGCACGCACTTGTAGATGCATGCCCTTAATTCACCTTAAATTGGGCTAATGCACATTAAATGCGCACATGTAGACATGCCCACAGATAATTAAATCAGAGATGCTTAAACTTTTGTAAGCAGCAGCTTAATTCATCAGATGCTATGAAGGGACAATGGCTATATGCTGCATTACCACCATGCCTCGATTTCTCTCCATTTTAAAATAGAGGGGGCCTCTGGCAAAACATTCTGGGTGAGGGGCCCTTTCCTTTGGCATTTCCTTCCCCAACAGTTCTTTAATAGACTAACTAGTTTGGATTTGAGGCATGCTGGAAAGGGCCACTTTTGTGAACTCTGTACTAGGAGAAAGCTAGAGGATGGGGTCAGGCTTCTATCTCGCTGGAAGATGTGTTGAAGAGTTCTAAGCTGTTA
The DNA here is from genome assembly GCF_000455745.1 of Alligator sinensis. Lineage (NCBI taxonomy): Eukaryota > Metazoa > Chordata > Crocodylia > Alligatoridae > Alligator > Alligator sinensis. The sequence continues at coordinate 299,378 of NW_005842647.1, read as the reverse complement.
TGGGACCAGTGATCAAGTGAAGTGTGAGAGGAGGAATTGCTGGCTCTTTGGCCTATTTTTACTTTGCCTCTCCTGTGTTCTTTTGTTTCTTTTAAATGGATGCCAACAGTATGCAGAGGTTTGGATCCTCCCTCAGCCTGGAGCCTTGTATAGAACTACAATCCTCAACAATTATTATGTCTCTTCTGTTTCTAAGTTCTGTTCTATTTTCAATAAGGACATTTAAATACTCCAAACATATTGGCTGCCCTTTGGGATGAATAGATGCTAGATTTAAAGCTGTCTTGTTTCTCAGTCACCTAACCCCAGTACTTCTATACACCCCCATGAATTTTTTTGGTAATGGCTTTAGCCATTGATTCTGACCAGTTCACAGTTATACTTCGGATCTCTTACCCCCTCACTTATGTCCTTAACCATTTTTGTCCTTTTCTTGTGAGGTATTTATTTATGCTACCCTTAGCATTGCCTCCTAGATGTGATGTGCTATAACTGAATGTGGAGAAATATAGCTAGAGGTTTAAAAAAATGTGTACTGGCAGAGAGCTGTTGGATAAGTGGATATTTAGAAATAATTAAATATTTACATAATTCATCTGAGTGGTTAGTTTCCAAAGGCAGAAATCCTGCTTTGGTCTGTGAGGATCTTGAAAGCTTCAGCTTATTTTTTTGTGCAGTATTTAAATTAGCCTCAAGGCAGCGCTGAGGCACAAGCCTTGATGCACCTAAGATTCCTGACTTGACCTTGACAAAAGAAATACTGTCACTTACTGTTGTTTCCATAAGCTTTGCCTCTCTTCACTTGAAATATAGCCCTATCAGTTTAAGATAGTTCTCTATAGCCCATCATTGTAATAGCAAAGCACTGACCTCAGCACCCACTAAAGGATTCCAGTATCTGGTGGCAGGACTATAGATATTAGATAGGTAAGCATCACTGTTCTAGATATATAAATATTAGATTTATCTAATGCTTAGAGCCAGTATGTTTTCTTCTGCTAACATTAGTCAAACACTCTTCAGGATAAGTTTTGTTTCTCTATATGAGTGCTAGCTAGTGAATATTTAAAGCTCTTTTGCTTTTAACTCCTGACTGCATTTCAGCAATGTTCCTTTTCATAACACTAATGCAGTACCAGGTTTGGAGGAAATTCAGTTGGATGACCAAGTCTGGAGGCTTTAAAAAAGCCTTCGATCTGGTGTCCCATGATCTCCTCATGGAAAAATTGGCCAACTGCAGCCTTGGCTACATCACAGTTCAATGGCTGGGGAATTGGCTCTCAGGTCAGACCCAGAGAGTGGTAATAGACGGAAGTAAGTAAATCATCATGGTGTGCCATGGCAGGGGGTTGGACTTGATGATCTGCTCAGGTCCCTTCTGACCCTACCTACTATGAAACTATGACCAATGGGGTCCCCCAAGGCTCCGTCCTTGGGCCTATACTCTTTTGCATCTTTATTAATGATGTAGACATCGGTGTCAGAAACAGACTGGTCAAGTTTGCCGATGACACCAAACTTTGGGGTAAAGCATCCACACCTGAGGATAGGCTGGTGATCCAGGCTGACCTTGACAGGCTCAGAAAATGGGCAGATGAAAACCTAATGGTGTTCAACACCAGAAAATGCAAGGTACTCCACCTTGGGGGAAAAAAACCCCGCGGCACGCTTATAGGCTCGGCAGTGCGACACTTGCTAGCACCACGGCCAAAAGGGACTTGGGGGTCATGACTGACCACAAGATGAATATGAGCCACTAATGCAATGTCACATCTGGTAAAGTGAGCAAAACTCTGGCTTGCATCCATAGATGCTTCTCAAGCAAATCCGAGGATGTCATCCTCCCACCGTACTCAGCCTTGGTGAGGCTGCAGCTAGAGTACTGCATCCAATTCTGGGCTCCACAATTTAAAAAGGATGTGGAAAAGCTTGAGAGAGTCCAGAGGAGAGCCATGCGTATGATCAGAGGGCAGGAGAACAGGTCATATGATGAGAGACTGAGAGCCATGGGACTCTTCAGCCTGGAAAAGCGCAGGCTCCGGGGGGACCTGGTGGCTGCCTATAAGTATATGAGGGGTGTGCTTATATATAAGGATCTGGCGGAACGCCTGTTCACCAGAGCGCCCAAAGGCACAACAAGGTCACAGACTCCTCCAAGACTATTTCAGGCTGGTTACAAGGAAAAACTTCTTTACTGTTTGAGCCCCCAAGGCCTGGAACAGACTCCCCTCAGAGGTGGTGCAAGCACCTACTCTGGACTCCCTTAAGAAACATTTGGAGGTTTATCTTGCTGGGATCCTTTGACCCTAGCTGACTTCCTGCCCCTGGGCCAAGGGGCTGGACTCGATGATTTTCTGAGGTCCCTTCCAGCCCTAATGTCTATGAAATCTATGAAACTAGCTAGATACAATGTGGTGGACTTTTCTGTACAGAGCATTCCAAGAATATTTGCTAGCCTCTGCGAGGTGGAGAGAAGATAAACGTTTCATCAGCAGCTCACTCATCTGTTTTACTCTTCCAATCTTAGAAGTAAATTAATTTTCAATGTGGTATGACGGGAAAGAGCCCCATGGGATTCCCAAATCATGTGCAGCCATACACATTACACTGAAAACTTACACCATATACTAACATTATGGCATGCAGAGCATATGTGCCTCTGAAGTCCTCTATATTTTAGAGTGTCCAATGCTGCTAATGTATCATAAAGTATTTTGACATCTTTCAGTTAGATGCTACTGAAAGAACAGGGCATAACTTCCCAAATAGCAGTCTTTGTTAGGTCATCTAAGCCATGCCAATACAATAATGTGCTGTACAGTCATGGCAGTTTCCTTTTCTCTTGACTAGGTAACAAGCCAATTCCCTGTCTAGTGAATGGAATTACAAAGTCAAAGCCTCCATTCGTCTGGAGATGTCCATATCCTTGAAATTGTGCAGGAAAATGTCAAGAAACCTCATTTCCTACCAGGACAAAAAGTTGCTTTCATCTCACTTGGCATCTTTCTTATAATCCCACTGCGCATTAGTTGGACTTAGTGTCCTCTATTTTTGAAAGGTTCTTGAGATTCCCAGTTACACATAATGGAAGAACTGCTGGAACCAGTGACTTCATTCTAAATAGAAAAAGCCTACATAAGCATGCATGATGTCTATCTGTTTACAGGATCTTCCCCAAAACACAACCTCTCCTTCTGTAAAAAGAGGTTCTGAAAACTGTGGTTTCGTTGTGTAATTTCTCAAAATGGCAGTCTTTACACTTTGAAACTTGGAGTCCTAAATAATCTAATTCTGTGTCTACTTTTTACTTGAGGATCTGGGTTACAATCAGACTCCCTTTTTACCAAAGGACTAACTAAGCACAGAGGGATGAAATGGAAACCACTGAAATCTGGTTTCTTGATTTAATGCTTTCCCCTAGCCATTAGGCAATGCTGCATCTAACTGGTTCAGATTTCAATTCTTGAAGCTAACCAGTTTTCTTCCCTCTGCCACTCCACCCTTGTTCCAGAAAACTGTTTGTGACCAGAGACAAAATGGACTTAACACATGCAACCTCTATAGATAGCCCTTTGAATTGCTATCTTCTTATTACTCCTGTAAGAACTGGCTCTATAAGAATATGCTCAAAGCTGCTTGAAGGAGAAGGAGACTTTGTATTGAATTGCTGTCTCTTAGTTTACTGCAGGACTCCTAAAAGTGTGTCTGCAGAACCATAAAAAGTTTTACCTCCCACCCCCAACCACTTTGAAAATAAGCCAAGAGAGCAAAATTAGAAAGCTCTTATATTCCCTAGTAGGCCCCAGGATAAATGTAAAGGGTGCCCATAGGGAGTCTTTGTTGGTATAGAATAGCCTCTCAGCCTGAGCTTGTAGGACTGTGGCGGGAAAGGAGTATGTTGGATAAACTGAGACACGACATACAATACATGAGGTAGCCTCCAGACACCTTCTTTCATATTTCATTACCTCATATGACATAAAATCAAGAAAAAATAATGCTCCCCAATTTAATATAGCCCAAGAATGGAACTGTAAGTCCCAATGCATGAGGTATTAGAGATGAGGTTAGTTAATACACAGCCATTCCAGGAATCTATTTGGCTCAACACCCACTGGAGCTTTGTATGAATTTCATCTCTTTCAGGTCTAATGATTCTGGGTCCATTGCGCTGCTATTTCTCAGGGGATTCTAATATAACACACTTTTACTTTCTAGGACTTAGCCTCAAAGATTTCCCTTCTCTAGTGTTTTTCAGGTCTCTGGAATTCAGAATAACTTGGCCAGATTCTGCTTTCAATTACATGCAGATGTAAATTAAGAGTAATATCACTAGAGTAGTCCACATTCTGCTTTTCTCCCTGGAATGAGCTGCTCTGCTTAATATTGCAAATTCCACTACCCATTCAGAGGCTGTAGGACTCCCCTGAAGTTTCTAACTATGCAGTAATCCTCTTATTGACCCTAAGGTCAGGATCGTGCTGGAACTTCAAACACTTCCATATCGTCTGGCTCCTCCATGGGTGGAGAAGGGTTTGGATGGAAATCATTCAATGCAATTGAAACCCAAGAAGTACTGGAAGAAAGTTCAAATGTATGTGAAATAATTTTTCCAAAAAGCTGGCAGAAACAGTCCTATTTTTCCTGCCTTACAAGAAGTTATGCAATCGAGTAATTAATTATCCATGGCACAGACTTAGAGGTGAAAGATTAATATTCCTGGAGACTGCTGCTGTTGACCTTGTTTTATTTTCAGACTAGGAATATTCCTAGTTTCCCAGCAGAGTAACTATTGCCCAATGCCAAGACTGTCCTCTACACAATCAAGGAGAGAGTTTAGTTTTCTTTTTTTCAGTCCCAACTCTTAAACAGAGTTTCATTGTTAAAAGGCTCCCCAGCGTTCTCCCAGAATGTGAAGGGAATTCATCTCTACAAGCATCCTTTTTTTTAGTTCAAGGGGTTTGCTTAGCAGTTCAGCCCTGTCCTGGTTGCTGTCTACACTGGAAAAGGATATGATGTGATAGGATGGTTTAACTGACACAATGGAAAGGTGTCTAAGCACTTGGTATTGATGAGGACAGTTGTGTTTAAAACTGTCAGGTAATTATAGTTAGTCTTGGGATGGATCTTAAGATAGATCACAAATTTTGAAACATGAAGGTCCTTGCCTACACCGTGTTTAACCTAACTAATGAATGCATGTTGGTAACATCCCTTCCTAATGAAGGAAGCTTTTTCTGGGCTCTTAGAGAAATCCCTTCTATGTGGTCTTGTAATCCTAAACTTCCTCCACTCATTATACCTCATTCCTAACCATTTATGTGGGACAAGAATATAGCCTAAATTATTGCTAGTCCTGAAATCAGCAGAGTATCAGCTCTATTTTAATTTCTCTCCTTTCAGCTACATGCGCAGGAATAACTGTTCATTGAAAATGTCACAACAGCTTGTTGTACAAGTAGTACAATATTAAGCTCATAGTCATGTTTGCTCAATGCTTTCCATGATAGGTCCTTGTATGCTAGTAGTCTTTAACTTCTCCCAACTTGCTTAGGCTGTAATCAGGGGCTGGTTGAGGCAGAAGGGGTGGGGGGAAGATGTAGAGTTTAAACTAAAAAAAATAACATGGCCATCTTTGAAAATATGTTTGGGGAAAATATTTTGGTTTGCCCACATTAAAAAAAGTATTACAATCATTTCATTGACAAGCTCAAGATTCATGGTCCCAGAAGGATGAAACCAAATGTTGGGAAGTAAGGAAAGTAATAGTATTTTGTGTAGAATAGAACCTACTATTCTTTGGTCTCAAGAATATGTTAATATTTTTTATGCCAAGATAATTTGTAGTGGAATATTGGACAGGAATGGGCTCGTTGGGGCTTGAGAAAGGCTTAGTGTTGTGCTTTCAGAATAGTCTAGTACAGGAGGGGACACAGTTGAGGGGAAGAGCAAGGATGCTTAAACAATGGGATTTTGAACACAAGCTGAGCAAGCCATTTAGCCAGAGGCTCAGAACCTGTCCATTTTGATTCTTTCAAACTTCCCAAACCTCAGTGCTCATTGCATCACATGGCCAATTATATGAATGACATGTTTCACCACCAGCCTAAAAGAACACTGTGCTCCAGGTTCCCATTCATTCCTGAAAGTCATGACTCAGGTACGCTTGCTTTTGACATTAGGGTTCATCAATATGTGTATTAGCCAGAAGTTCAAGAAACAGGGCCACACTTTTTTTTATCTCTTTGTTGTGTTTCAGACTATTGTATGAACTAAAGATGCCTTTCTCCCTTTGTGTGGAGGGTGATGGGAAAGATGGGTGTAACAGTAGTTTACTGTAAAATCTCAGTTACATTGTGCTAAAGACTTAATTTGTACTTTGGACATAAGCTTAGCAAAATAGTAATCATTTAAAAATAAACCCAGCTATTGTATTAAACCTTGGACAGGGCAGCCAGTGATATTGCAAGACATTCCAGCTATCCACGGATTCTTTTCACCAAAGTTTCCCTTCAGGAAACAGAATAAATTAATGATACAAACAGGAAGCAGCTGTCTTTTCCTAAATAATAATTAAAATGGGGTCCCCTTAGTGTAAAGGGGGGGGGGGAAGACCTGGAAAACTGTCAATTTAACATTGAATGTTCTTTACTGAGCATGCTTAGAATCATGGCACTCAAGTTACGAAGTTAGAAAGCCTTATTTTTAAAATAAATGTTCTCATTTCCAATATGCATGGGTGCACATGCGAGAGTGAAAGAATCTCTCTTCTACTTACTCATGGGGAGAAATGTATGAGATCTTGTAATGTGGTGCTCCAATTCCAGGCCTTCAGAGGAAGAAGTCACCAGCAGTATTTTTTCTAGCTCCTTTCCTCTGGCAGTAACATATCCTGTAAAATTCCAGGAGTGTCCCTGATTATTTTTTAATATATATCATGATTCCCCTTTGTCTTTAAGGGGCATTTCGTAATGCACCACTTTAAGATGTACAAAGAGCTGAGGGATGGGCAGAGTAAAGACCCAGGAGATGCATCAGCTTCTTCCAAATTCATTGAGAAGCATTGCTATGGATAATGATGGTGAGCTATGTCTAGCATTCTGGTTACTATGACTTACTTAGTATGATTATTATGATGCTGGTCAGCCCCATAATAAAAAAATGGTACTATATGGTGGAATAACAAAACAAGAGATTGTGCAGGCTTACTGAGGACAATGGCAGCATTTTAATTCTGAAATTAATTACATTTTATTGCATTTACTTTCTCTCAAGAAGAAAAATATCTTGAAGTATTCGCCAGTCAGCTCAGAGGACACAGAGCATCAGGTAAAACTTCAGTGGATGATCTATCATGTTGCTCCATTTATGAGGCAGTATGCATGTGTCCCTGCATTCAGTCCCTGAACCACAAATTGCATTGGCTTCATACTGTGGAGGCAGCTCTCCTGCATGGTCTGTGGCAGCATGTGTCCCCCCACAACTATGTGCCAGAGGCATGTAGACTTCTCCACTGCCCTCTGCCACATGGGCTATGGCAGCAGTGGCAGCACATGGCCACCCTGTGCCCTGCTGCACAGGTTGTGCAGCGAGTGTGCAGATCCCTGGGCCCTCCTACATCATGCAGCAGTAGAAGCAGCAGCTGCCAAGGTCTGCAGGCTGCATCTTAACTCCTTGCCAGCTGCCAGTTGGACATCCCCAATGTAGATATACCTGTGCCATTTGGTAATCAACAGTTCTTTTGGTGACACTGGCTGCTTAGTGGCTACTTGAGAGCCTTTATGTTTGCATACTGGCTGAGAACTAATATCAATCATTTGAGCCATAAAGTCTTTTGATGTAGCCAGTACTACAACACCAGGACCCAGGAATGGCCGGACAAGATGGATTCAGAAGGGAGTTTTAAAACCTGTTCAGATTTTTAGAAAATATTCTGAAGTTCAATGTCAGGAATAAATTAGGATTTTATGTTTCTTTCTCCCTCTTCCTTCAAATAAATAATTTCCTTATGAAGGGTCCATTTGCTTTAACCTCAATGGCCGAAGTGTAGTAGCAAGAGATTTAGGGTTCTGTGGGAGGGAGAAGCTGTTGGTGACACCTTATGAAGGGTGACCACTGAGTATCCTATCACAACCCTTCTGAAGCGTGAAAGCATAAGGGAACCTCTATAATATCTACCTATTCTGTGAATCAAGTTTAGTTCTAGCTTTGTTTTTAAAAACTGTGGAACTGGCAGTTTTAAAATAGGAGAGTAACATGCCATCTAGTCAGGTTGGAGACTTTGGTGTCTTCTACTTTTCCATCACCTAAATTCCATTCTAACTACATATAGTCTTTTTCCCCATCTCTACTAAGAAGTTGTACTAAGAGGACAGGTTGATATCTTTTTTGTGAAATGAGTCTACAATGAGTATTTAATTTTAACTAGTCACAGATGCCTCCTGCAGTTCTGGTTCATTTTAATTGGTGACCTAACAAGCCACTCCCCAAGGCTCTAGATTTAAATCTCAAATCAAAAATATAAAGAGGCAGAACCGTTGTGTAGCAGCAATAGCAGTCATGGGCTGCACCTACGCAAGCAGCCAACTGTGCAGTTGTTACTGCGCATTCAGTTAGTACTTGATTAACCAGATGCTGCTGTGCAGTAGCTCATTGCTACTGCACAGTAGGGTCCCTGTCACAGTTTATGCCCGGTGACATTATGGTGCCATAGCAATGAGCTATGGCACAGTAGCTCATTGCTACTGTGCCATAGTGTCTCATGTAGACATGCCCAGCAACTACTAAAGGTACTATTAAACAGAAATGCAAGTGCCCCTGCAAAAGATTGTCACTGATGTAGCAGAATTTGTTTCTAAAACCCTTTCAGATCAAGCATTAAATAGTCTTGATGGTCATAGCCATTAATAGTCTTAATGCAGAAAGATAAAAGACATTGCTATCTTCCTTTATGTCCATCCCATTCGAGGAAAGCACATTAGTACCCTTTCTAACTAAGTATTCCTTCCAGGACTGAGGCCTACATCAGAAACACAAACACTGCAACCTTGATTTAATGATGATAATGATAATGATTTCGTGGGCAAAACGTAAACCAGACTAATATTCCATTGCCCGTGAGCTCAGCTCCAGTGTTTTGGTTGTTTTGGTCTTTAAAGCTCTTTTTTGGGGTTGTTGTTGTAATCAGCAAAGGGCTAAGCTGAAGTGTGTGAAAATTCAATTAGGACAGTAAATATACTTTTCAGCCTCGAGTAGGTTTCAACCTTTTCACACATGGTGGGTTCCTTCTTAAGATAAAGAGGCTGTCCTCCTACTAATGGTCAAACGTAGTTCCATACAACTATTGTGGTGGCTATAATGCTTATATTGGGTCTGGATTATTATTTTTTTCAGAAGGCAAATGCAATTATTTTCATATGGCCAATGACCATCAATTATTTTCTGGTGGATATGCCTCTCCATTTTGGTTATGTTTATGTCCCCTACTGGTTGTAACATTCTGTATCTCCAATTGTTCTTTATTATCTTCAGTGCCAACTGCTCTCATATTCTTTGGTAACTTCAGGAGTTTTTTTTCTGTCTATTTGTGAGATGGGTAGGTGGGGAAGGAAGGCTCTGGTTTAGATGTTCAGAAAAGCATCAAGAGGCAAAGAAAAATCTGGCCAGGACACATCTCTTAGTGTCAAATGATACAAAAATAGGCAGATGATTACTAAGTGTTACAGAAGGACTTTCATGGATCACCATACTGAACTCCACAGACTACAAGGTGAGATTCACTGGTTATCAAATTAAGCTTTCCATGCCTTTATGCTTATGCTACTACTCTGAATGAAATGTGTTGGTTCTGCTCATGCTAGTAAAGTCAAAGTTGCATGTAAGTTTCTGCATGATCCAGGACTTAATTATTCAGCCAATGTTGCTTCCAGAAGCTACAATAATACCGGACAATCTCCTAGTCCATTTATCAAAGCAGTTGGAGTTCACTTTTTCAAGGTAGATGAACAATAATAAATATTGAGCCAAAATAGTTCATCTGGATTCCAAGTGTCTTAGCCAATAAAGCAAAAAATAAACACATCAGTACAGACTTCTTGGCTCCTGCCAATCCACATTCTCATTTTTAGTTAAAACTAAATTAATCTATTAAGGTTCAGGAAACCTAATTTCACATATTACTTTTCTTGGGCAGATACTGAAATACCAAAAAAGGCAGCATGGTCTTTATCACAATGTACAATTCAAGGAAAGTGAGAGGGTATTATTCATGTGGGTGTGACATGATGTGTGTGCTGATTCACCCCATAACCCTCCCTTCACTTCCTAAACCCTATAGCATTGGGAACTGCCTGTAGAAGGGTCCTTATTTGGCTAACAACACTACATTTTTTGGCCCTGCTCTCCTTCCTCCCTGCCACTAGTTATTGTTGTGGTAATAGCTCAGTTAGATTTTTTTCCCCCCAAAAGATTAGACTCCCTATTGCTAAGAATAGCCATTGCAGTTACGTGAATGATAACAAAAAATTACAAAGACTATCAACAATCTGATTGTCCCAAAGGCAAGAGTCCCACTCCACCCATTACTGCAGCAATACACGCTCAAAGATTTCTGGGTGTAGAATGGATTTCTGAACTTCCTCTGATGAATTCATGATCTGGGTGAGAGATGGGGAGCAAAGTAAGGTGATCACTTCTGATCCAGCATTTCTTATGTTGTTGTGAATCTACTATTGTGCAGAATTTACAACAGAGCACTTGGATTCATGGTAAGCATTAGGCTTTACCTCCATGCCTATTTGATATAATTAGCTCCCAGAAATGTATGTAGAGCTGCATTAAATTCTGAACTGGTCAAAAATAGTTATGGCCTCTCAGGTTAATCAAGTTGTCTACCTGCTCTTCAGATTTCATTGCTCTCATGCAACCTGCTGGCTTAATTCAGTGTTTCTTAAAGTATGGGTATGACGCTCAAAGAAATGGGGATGTCAGAGGACTGGCATTAAGGGTTTGCAGGCGAACAATGCACAGCCAGGCCTCTGGCTCATTCTCCAGAGTCTCAGCGTTAATTTTTCTGGAAAAAAATATAGCCTCCAACTGTTATAGTTGCACAGAAATCTTCAAACTATGCCTCATGTATAACTGGTGTAGCAATACCTGTTTGAGTTTTCAGAAAGCATGAAATAATTCCTTCAAGGTTTAAACTACCCTGTCAACTTCAGTGGCTGCTAACTTGGGGCCCGATCCTGTTTCACCTATTAGGTGCCTAAGTGTGATCCTGCTCTTATCTCTGGAAAACAGCTAATGTAGAAAACAAACAATCCTGCCCCCTGTTTTTTTGTGACTTAGTCATAAGGCTAAAATGACAGCATCTTGAAAAAGGAGGCATATTAATGTCTGTTCAGTGACTTATGCAGACTAGAATAAGATCACATTTAGGCACCTAGATCCACTTAGATGCCTAATAGATAAAATAGGATCTAGCCATTTAAATGCTAATGATGATACTTTAAATACCATCATTAATAACTACTACAATATTCTTCAAAGTGCTGTGTTAACTCATCTGAATAGATCCTACACACCCTTTCACAACATGCAATATATCTCCTGTGTTGGCCTAAATACCCTCACGAAGAATGAACTGTCACAGAAAATTAATACGGGACTGAAAGATCCTATCACCAGTGAAAGAATACTTTTCACAGAACAAATCATTCTATCTCTATCTAACACAAATATATATGATCCTTTCAGAAGTCAGGCCTGGGAAAAGTAGTTCATAACTTTACTGTATGTCAAAAGCAGCAGACACTATTGGCTTTGCGACTCCTTATAGCAAACCTACCACCTCTCTCTTTGCTAACTTCTTTTTGCTACAGAGGTGACGATTGCTCAATTCCCTTTCAGATTTGTTAAAAAAATTAAATTAAGCCAAAATAATTGGTCTTTATCCTTTAAACCTGACGAAGGATGTTTGATGCCCAAAAAGTTTGTCTCCTATCGCTCCCAACTAGACAAGTCAGTCCAATCGAAGATGTTACCTCACCTCATAAACTTTACTTTTCCTATGTTCCTGGACCTTCATGACTACAACATTAACACTACAACTTAACTTATCTAACTGGGAATGGGAGTATTATGTGACCTCTGGCCAATCAGAATTGAGAACAGTTCCAAATGTGAACAAGTATTCACTTGCAATGAACTGCTTGGAAACAATGTAAATGGTAGACATTATTAACTGGACGTTATTTAGCAATCGTTGAATACTATGGTCAAAATTTAAAATTGCTTGGACAATTTGCAGTCAGAAAAAGGGCTACAAAATATATAATGGGATATACATACACTAGATAATATTATATGCTGTATAATGTACATTGTATAGTATATGGTATATTATAATATATAGTATACATAATATATAATATAATGAAATAGTTGATAATATGCACTAACTCTGCTGACTGGAGACCAGGTTGAGAAGTTTTGTTTTGAGGTGGAAGAATAGATTGCAAATAACCAATGAAGAACAGAGTAGAGCTGTCCCAGCTCTGATTCCATTGTTCAACCCAAATTTCAAGTTTATGAAAGAATTATTCTGCAATGTGTTTTCAACCGCTCTTGTGAGTTCAGATGGGCTTCATAGTTAGTCACCTTGGCTATAATAAAGCTAGAATGCTATCTCGCCATTGACCAAAGAAACAAACAAAACAAAAATCACTGACAGTTTTGTTCAAGCAAAAATAGTACAAGAACAAATGAATTGTCAGAGCAGTTCAGACCACTGGTCTATTTAATCAAATATCCTGCCTCCAACAAAAGCCAGTATCAAAAGCTTCAGAGAACGATATAAAAATCCCCAACATGGAAAACTATGCACAAACACGCCTATGGCAGAAATTTATTCCGGATGCTAGGCAATTAGTGGTTGGCTTTGCTTCTGAAGTATGAAGGTCAAGATCCTTTTATAAACTTTTCTCCTATGTAATGCAACTATGGGTATTCTTTTTAATCATACGCATCAATCCTTTTCCGAATCTCTTTGCTTCACTAATATTTTGTGGCAGGGAGCAATTTGGTCATCACTGAGTTCATCTGTACCAGTTGATGATATGAGCCAGTTTGTTCATTAATATCCTTAGTTTCTGTGCTTCATTTTCTTTTGATGCCCCCTTTTCTACCTCCAGTAGAATGTTCTTCATAGGTGGTTCGCCACCACAACATATCCTCCATCCACTTATGGAAGAAGAGATGCTAAAGTTAATGGCCTTCCCTTCCTTTTGTTGTCACATGATTCCATTGGTTTAGACAAGAGGACACTGCATGTAATTGGTTATTCAATGGCCAAGCTGTGTTTTTTCAATGGACCCTTCTACTGTTCTTTCATGCATGAAGATGATACTCAGACAAAGGGCTTAGTATACATTTTCAAGATTCTGTTTCTATCCTTAGTTTTTATTTACCTCTTTATATTTGTATGCAGAAAACCATCTCTTCCCTCTAAATGAATGGATTGTTGAAGAGGCTTGATACTTTCAGACTCTGGGTACTATATTTTTTTTCTAACTTTGCATGGGTTTTGAGAAGTTCCAGCAAAAATCTAAATCCATCAGCATACCAGGAAATGCAGGAAGTGAAACATTGAAACTTCCCATCACATTTTTATGGAGGGGTCATAACTATCTTAGCCTCAGGGCATAAATACCAATTTACTGTCATTCTTTCCATTTTTTGTTTCCAGCACAGGAAAACATTCACATCCAAGATCCAGCACCAACACTACTTTCACCTCTAGATGGAAATTCCATTATTATTTGCCTTTGTTTGTGGTTCATGACTCTGATCTAATACTTAAATCTAAGTAAGCATAGCTGGCATTCTGATATTGTGCCCTCCTTTTCCCTTTTCCTTTGCCGCCACCTCTTCCTCCCAAGATGGTTGATAAAATAGGCTCATTTGTACATGCCATGAATGCCACATCCTGGGCTTATGGTACAGTGGCACAAAGCCTGTATTGTACAACCTCACAGCCCGGAGAAGCGATCTAATTGTCTTCTCCCTGAACAACAATTTGTTGGCAAGGAGGCTTGTATAATTATATAACTGTAGATAGCCTGACTCAAACAGATTTCTGGAACATATCTGTCTCCCCTTATTTTGGGTAAACAGTAAGTTGGACCTAAATGACACCTTGATGACTGTTTATCAGAGAAAAAACACATTCGCCGGCACAAAAAATCAGTGATGATGCTACTTTTTTGTGCCCAGAAAGGCAGAAATCATGACTGAAGTTCCAGGAAAAAAAAATTCTGTAATTAATTTTAAGTATCTTATGCTGGATTCTCCCTTTAGTTACACCTCAGACTTAATCACTCTGTGAGGTGAAATGGATGATAGTCAGAGGAAATTCATTGCCATAGACAGTGTTGTGGAAGGGGCTGGAATGTCTTTTAATTTAGCAAACAGGTTTCCCATATTTAAGGACTGGGATCTGTCTACATAGCAATAAGAAGGTATGGGTGTAATAAAAGTGGTCAGGCTTGTTCTAGTTTTAATCTAGCTATCATGGATAACCATAGGAATCAAGACTTGCCTCCCCTGGTTTTTGGCAAAAGAGAACAACTAGAGCACAAACGCAAGATCCCTAGTAGGCTTGTATTTCTCACCATGTTGCCCATGTTGCCTATATTACCCATGCTAGTTTAATTAAACCTAGTGGCTGGGTCCACGTGAGCAGGGGTGTGCTCACAAATAGTAGCAGCACAAATCTGTGCTGCTGCTTTGTGCCACTGTGCACATGTGCTTTGCAGCAGGACACATTGTCCTGTTGCTCCATATGTTGCGGGGAGTGGAGGGAGATGGCTGGGGCACAGGGTACGCTGAGGCACCCTGTGCCTCAGCCAGCTGGGGTGCAGCACATCTCTGTGGGGGAGCAGCAGGCAACCCAGGGCTGCCTGCTCCCCCATCACCATGTGCTGCGGAGCCCTGAAGCTGAGGCAACCTTCACCCCAGCCAGCTGCTCCCTGCCTGGTTGGGGCACAGTGTGCCTCAAGATGGGGGAGCAGGCAGCCGAGGCTTTTTTCCAGGATTTTTTTTTTGTTACTGGCAAATCCCAATAGCAAATTTTGCCCCAGCACTGCAAATTAGCAGCGCTGTGCACTGCTTAATGTGCAACTTGTGTGGTTTATGGCCCGGCAACAAACCACACATGCCTGCATGTCTGGATCCAGCCAGTGAGTGCATACCTGCCCATGTTACAGTGACACCTTCCTTTTGACAAGTAGACATACCTTTAAAGGGCATCCAAATCCAGACAAGCCACATTTTGATCAGGCAAAAGAGGAAATTAGCCTTCGTTTGGTTTTACTCTTGGAGATGTCATGCACTGTGACATGAGTGGCTTACATCTCTGGGCTGCAGGAATATCTCTATGGAGTAAAAGAATTAATTCAGTCTGTATTTAATTTACTTTTGGGCTTCCCGTGCTGCTGCTGATATTGACTTGAGCCTTAATGAGCTGGAATATAGGGGCTAGTAGAAAATAAAATTACTATTGGAACCTGGATTTTGTATTACCCATGACTCTTCTGTGTGATGAGCGAATAGACTATGAGCAGAGCATGCCTAAATTCTGATCTAAATTCCACTGAAGTAAATGACCACTGACTTCATTGAGCTTCAGATCAGGCCTTCCGAAAGGCAGTTATGAATCTGCCAGAACAGAGATTTATTACTTACCTGTTTAGGTCCTTAGCTACCAAGTAATAATACTGCATCTTTTTTCCCTCAGGTCCTTCTAATGATGCCTCCCAGTGGCAGATATCTCTTTTCTCTCTATGCCTCTTAAGACTTCAGAAACTCTGGGCACTACATCCATCCCACAGAAAAACAACAGAAATATTGTAGCATATAATGTAGCATTGGCTATTTCCACGAGTCCATCTTCCTCTGCTCTAACCTCCCCCACTAGAGTTAATTTCATAAATAATTTCACTGTAAGTTGACGTCATTGCAGGCCTTGAGAAATAGCGTTCCTGCCACTTTCTTCACTGTGCTTGGAAAGGATAGGAAGGAGAGAGGAGGAGCAGAAGCAATATCATCTGAGAAGAACAAGTCTTAATAGGGTTGTTCTTTTAATCAGCTCACTCCCTTAGCAACTATGCACCAGCTGCGAAGAAAACAAAGATTATCGCTATCAGAATGCACTTCTGGATTTTGATTGCCTAATCAAATATCTACAATTCCTGGGTTTTTTGTTATTTTGGGGGGGTTTTGTCTCTTTTTTTGTTTTTGTTTTTTTTTACTGAAGGGGAGGTAGGGAGGGACTCTCTCCTTGGAGCAGGAA